>NC_140175.1:95502447-95522447 GCF_963971535.1 Notolepis coatsorum
AGTGTTTACATTAATAATTAGTGTACATGGCAGGCCTGTACAGTGAGTGTTTACATTAATTAGTGTACATGGCAGGCCTGTAGTGTACAGTGAGTGTTTACATTAATTAGTGTACATGGCAGGCCTGTACAGTGAGTGTTTACATTAATTAGTGTACATGGCAGGATACAGTGAGTGTTTACATTAATTAGTGTACATGGCAGGCCTGTACAGTGAGTGTTTTACATTAATTAGTGTACATGGCAGGCCTGTAGTGTACAGTGAGTGTTTACATTAATTAGTGTACATGGCAGGCCTGTACGGTGAGTGTTTACATTAATTAGTGTACATGGCAGGCCTGTAGTGTACAGTGAGTGTTTACATTAATTAGTGTACATGGCAGGCCTGTAGTGTACAGTGAGTGTTTACATTAATTAGTGTACATGGCAGGCCTGTACAGTGAGTGTTTACATTAATTAGTGTACATGGCAGGCCTGTAGTGTACAGTGAGTGTTTACATTAATTAGTGTACATGGCAGGCCTGTGTACAGTGAGTGTTTACATTAATTAGTGTACATGGCAGGCCTGTAGTGTACAGTGAGTGTTTACATTAATTAGTGTACATGGCAGGCCTGTGTACGGTGAGCTTTAAATACATGTTTAAATAAATGGCCACTGGGTGTGAATCATCTATTACACTCAAATTGTATCTAATTCTATTGTATATTAAAGGTATAAGACCCGTCATTCATTAGCCATTCAGAGCTAGAGGTGATTTAAAACTTTCCATTCGTGCTGAAGGGTTATTTCCCAGGCTGCACTGCATGTTGAAGTTACCATAATTCAAGAGAGCGAGAGAGAGAGAGAGAGAGAGAGAGAGAGAGAGAGAGAGAGAGAGAGAGAGAGAGAGAGAGAGAGAGAGAGAGAGAGAGAGAGAGAGAGAGAGAGAGAGAGAGAGAGAGAGAGAGAGAGAGAGAGAGAGAGAAGAGAGAGAGAGAGAGAGAGAGAGAGAGAGAGAGAGAGAGAGAGAGAGAGAGAGAGAGAGAGAGAGAGAGAGAGAGAGAGAGAGAGAGGGAAAGAGAGGGAAAGAGAAAGAGAAAGAGAAAGAAAGAGAAAGAAAGAGAAAGAAAGAGAGAGAGAGAGAGCGAAAGACAGAGAGAGAGAGAGAAAAGCTGGGGTTAGTTATTGGTATACACCATTAGAGTAGCAAGCTATGCATGTTAAATTGTGCCCTGGAGACCAATACAGATCGCAGATGTGGCAGAGACGGAACACAGCAATATGGAATATTGCAATATTACAACCCCCACCTCTCTCTTCCCCTCTCTTAGTTCTGGCCAGTTAATATGTCTGGGGCTCTTTCTCATGTGGTGCCAAGGTTTTGGACATTAATGCAGCGAGTCCATTCATCATCATGGCGAAGGAGTCCTTTGGCAGTTTTCCCTCCCAATGGGCCGGGCTCCCCACCTGTTAGCATCTCTTGACAGACATCATCGCGAGGTCTCACCACTGTGACTGTGACTGGGAGCAGCGTTGGCTTGGCTGGCTGGTTGGCTGGGCGGAGAGGCTTATACTCTCAGTCTGTAATAGAGCATATCAGATCACATGTCATTAGAGAGGCTTGTATTTCCTGATGGTTTCATGGTGTTCATCACGGTGCGGCACTGGAATACTCCTATCCTCCCCTCTACTTTGTCTCTCTATACCCGTCCCGTATTCTCACCGTCTTGAGTAATAAGAGAGGGAGAGCAAACGGTCCATTACGCTGCCCATTGTCGTCCTCCAGAGAGTCCAAACCCTGTCGGGGGTGTGTGTGCTCGCTCGTTATAAACGCTCATTATAACAAGGAGTTTGAGTTTCAATTGGAAGAGGGATCGGTTTCCAGAATGGTTTTTGATGTGGGTTTGCGACGTGACAGACAGTTTTGCATTGTCTTTGAGTGGGATAGAGAGAGACACACAGTCTAAGAGGGGAAGCAAGATGCTGGTAGACTGATTTGACAAAAAATGCCTTACACTATGCAGCAGAATTTAGAACCCAGACATCCTTCAATATGTACCCGTGTAGCCGGTCTCGTTTTGCCATCTCTGCGTTGTGTTAAAGTTCGACCCCTGTTATTGCCCCGAGTGAGTCTCGAACCCGGGTCTCCCGCACCGGGGGGCGACATCGCAGACCACTATACCAAGAGGTGAATTCACTTCTTGGTAACGTGTCTGGATGCCTTTTATGGGTGGATGAGTTTACTTGCAGTATCGCTACGTGCCACAGTCACTTCACAACACTTGAAGTCCATCGTGACTGTGGATAATATACTCACGGACTTCCGTTACACTTGTAGCCATGCAGCAGAAGTCCACGTGAAAATGGGTATTTTTCCCCACAAAATATTAGATGGATCATCCCAGTGGAGCGGGACTCCCATAGGAACCACTGTCCTGTAATCACTGCAGTAAAACAGAGTAGGGTGTGGAGCTCAGGGGCCTAAATGGGAATCCACTGTAGGAGGGGGGGGGGGGGGGGGGGGGGGGGGGTGTGTCTAGTACTCTCCTAGTAATTACAAAGCATGGGTTACCCAATAAAACGACCTCATCGTGCGTCACCCGTCTCATTAAGGCATCCTTCTCAGGAGTCCCAGGGGACCATGTTTCCATGGAACTCTGTGTTCACGGTCCCAAATGAAGTAGAGTGAAGTCGTCCTCTCCTCAAGAGAGCCCTGGTACAGAATCAGTGCATCGATCGCTTCGTTTAGTTAAGGTTTCGGGATTCAGTCAGGTGAGCTGACGGCAGATCTGTGTAACAAATCAAATTACATTTAATTTGTAAGGCCCGACAACACACACGTTAATGTCCCCATGGGCCGGACACGTCTTCTTTAAACAAGTCAAGAAGAAACATCACAATGAGTCAAGAACAAAACAAGAACACAATAGAGTCCAAAACATTTAAAATAAATGCAAAATAAATGCAACACTCCGAGACATACCCCACGCGAAGGTAAGGAAAAACTCACTAAAACCTAGCAATAGGAAAAAAATGCACCACAGGCAATGTGGAGGAGAAAAACCTTAGAAGGGCCATTCAAGGGGGGATCTCCCTTCTTAGATGTCGGTGATAGTAGTGTTGCAGTAAAACAGGCGAACAGTTGGTAGGCATGCACTCATGTGTGTAGTGAAACACAGATAAGTGCATGCGATAGCAACTGAACATTTTGAAAGATTAAAGATAGAGCTGATAGCGATAGCAACTGAACATTTTGAAAGATAGAGCTGATAGCGGATCTATTTGAGGCAAAGGGGCGGCGCAGAGAGGGTCGCATCCTCCCGGTCTTCATCACAGGACGTCCAACACTCCGGTCATCAGGGTCGCATCCTCCCGAAAAATTGGCCCCTGTAAATGTCCTAACCCAACCCCCTCCAATGTACAGTAATTTACCTAGTATGGTTTTGTCAATATTCCAATGTACAATTGTGCTTGTTTGTACAGTGTGTGTCCCCCCCCCCAATGTACAGTGTTGCTTGTTTATACAGTATTTCTCCCCCCCCCCCAACCACCTCTAATGTAAATGACCCAGTATGGTTGTCAATATCCCAATGTACCCAACCCCCCCCACCCAACCTCCTCCAATGTACAGTTTCTACGTCAAATGTATATACTCCCTTTTCTTGACTCTTTTTGTATCACAAACAGTACTGTATTTGCAAATCTGGTATGTCATAAATGTATAGATGTAGCAGTATACTGTCTATCTGTATGTCATGTATGTCATATATGTCCTGGTGAATTGAAAAGGGGGGGACCCTGATGTAAACAAGACGAAAGTCTTTCTCTGGTCTGCATCCCCTTAACAATTGTGTGTATTGAGCTGTACTGTATTGTACCCATTCTGCAATCTGTTAATAAAGTTTTCAATCAATCAATCAATCACTCCCGGTCTTCATCACGGGACGTCCAACGCTCCGGTCATCACTCCGGGACAGCCACTCACAGGGAGACAGGGAGACGGGACAGGCGTTAGACAGCTCGCATGATTGTGATGGGCGAATATAGCAATAGATACAAGTGGTAAGCATATATGTGAATAGAATAGATATATCGCTGCTGGCGGGACAAAACCTCCTAACTCCATATATATATATTTTTTTATCAACTCAGTAGATCATCCTCCATGTGTGTGTGGTTTTACAAAGTCTACACAATGGGAAAGCATTACCCATGTTTGTAGTGGGCAGAGATGGAGCAATAAATACATGTAGTGAGCATGCATACATGGTGACAGTAGAATCATAGTATATAAGAAAATTGTGAAATTGAGTAATAGATAGAACTACTGCAAGCGTATGGATACAGGATGAGATACAAGACAATAGCTCAGGGCTGTATGCCACTCAGAAGGTTCAGCACTGCAGGCCAGACAGAAGACGGTATGAAGCTGATCCATGGGACCGGTTGAGACAGAGACAGAGGTTAAAAAAAAACAGTCCCTAGGCGCTGTGTTGTGGGAACAAAGTATGTCCATCTGGGTAACTCTGCTGTTTCCTAGAAATAGATTAGTATATGTGGCAGAATAAGCTGATCTAAGAATCATACATTAGGCTAACGGCTGGATAAAATTGGCCTTACATTGTATTTAGAATGTGATGTTTTCAAAAGCCAATCGGGTTGGTATGAGTTAAAGCTGGTCTTTAATATATGAACCATATTCAAATACATTCTTGAACAGATTTGCTTTGTTGATGCCATAAGCTGTTTGGAACTTTCTCAACCCGTTGCAAATCAGCTCTGTTTTACTCCATTGTTTGCCAACATAACCAACATAAACAAATAATTTACAGCTACAAAATATAGCAAATTTACAATTAAAAGCACATATGCGTTGCTTAGCATCAGTCCTTGCATCATGAGCCCAGTCAGTCAATAAAGTAGTAGTAGGAGTAGGAGTAGCTTTTTATTCAGTCATCACACACACAATACAATAATGCACAATCATTCCAGACTGTCAACGGTCTTTGATTTTGGCAGTGACTGAAAAGGTACAGGCTGAAGCATAATGCTTATATATGCCTGTCCTTATATTCTTATCAAACTAAGCCTCCAAAACTAAAACAAAAAAATAACCTTCAAAAATAACTATACAAACATACAACATTTTTTCGAAAACCAAAAGCGAATGACTCATTCTTAAATCGATATCAGCATTGTTCCACAAGTTAACCCCGACAATATAAATACATCTCCTTTTAATCCCTTTCTTAGCTTTGAACATTAAACTTACAAACACCTCTCAAATCATAAACAATCAAATATGAAATAAACAATGTTATTATAAACCTGTATTTATTCATCTTTATTTTGGTTAGGTTATATTATATCTGAATTACCGATTGGGCCTTTTAGTGGGCCGAGACCTCCCCAGGCTGGAGGAGTGTTATTGGGGAGTCACAGGATGTTCTTACTGAAACTACTCCTCGCAATCACACGGCATAAGTGGCTCTATCTTTGGCGTCTCCCGGCTAAAAGAAGAGCCGAATTGAGTGATGACATTTTTGGTTTGGAAGAAATATGGCAAAAATAAAAAGTATTTGAACATACTTCTGTCGTTCCAGTCAACACGGAGATTGTCGCGCCTTGTTAAAAATGATTCTGATTAGGGACAGTGATCTAAGTGAAGGACCACTGTGGCCATGTGGCTGGCTCATTAAAAAGCCATATGAGCCCGGCGGTCTCATGCCTACGTGTCAACATTCCCATTTCACTACTCACTGCTTTATGCTCTGCTCTGCTTCGCAGCCCGTCTCAGGTCTTAATTGGGGTCTCAGATTGGGACATCCCCCTGTTCTGGCACATGGAACACAGATCCGACCAGCTACTACTAGGTTATCAAGTTTCAACACTGTTTTGATGAACATTGTTACTCGGCTGAAAGAGTCGTACCCTTCCTCCCGCTGACTTGTCGTACAGAACTTGTAAGTAGTTTTGGATGAAAGCGTTCAGCTAAATGACTAAATGTAAATGTGTGTATGGCTCCAGACTCTTTCTGCTCAAGCCATTGTGCCGCAGAGCTAGCCTGGGGTATGTTATGGAATGGTTAGCTTAAAGGCTATTATCTAGGGATGTCCTGATCAGGTTCTTTTTGCCCCCGATCCCGATCCGAGTCTTATAATATAGTCTTAATATAGAGTTCTGTTCCGATATTTGTATTTTCCTAGATAATACAGCTGCACAGAGCACACTTCAAGTGCATTCAAGTTAGTAAAAAAAAAACGATGCAATGTAGGGAGGATATGCTTGGTAATTGAATAGCTCTGCATCAAGCTTTCCCTTTATGGTTTTCATTTATTTATTGCTTTAATTAATGTAACTGATACTGATCAATAAAAAATGCGCTGTGATCAGCTCTCGATACCGATCATTCCGATCCGAATCGGAAACGGCTCTAATCCCAGCGGCGTGGCTCCCCGTGTCCACGCAGGTCGGCACTTGCATCCTGCTGTACACAAAGCGGTGTTTAAACGAAGACCGAGGGAGTTAAAGGGTTAAAGTATGCACAAAGCGGTGTTTAAACGAAGGCAGAGGGAGTTAAAGGGTTAAAAGTATGCACAAAGCGGTGTTTAAACGAAGGCCGAGGGAGTTAAAGGGTTAAAGTATGCACAAAGCGGTGTTTAAACGAAGGCCGAGGGAGTTAAAGGGTTAAAGTATGCACAAAGCGGTGTTTAAACGAAGGCCGAGGGAGTTAAAGGGTTAAAGTATGCAGCGTCGACCCGCGTTGACCCCCGGTTTCCCCGCTAAGTGCCCCTTAAAGGATAAACAGTTCCATAGACGACCAGCTTTCAGTGTGAGAGGGGGTACTGTTGTAATATAACGGGTCACAGTTTAAGCTCAAAGAGCCCTTCCACCTGCTCTATAATCAGGACGGTGTGTGTCGGGGACTCCACACAGTCTATCCGCAGCAGATACAGATCAGCTAGAGAATGAGCATGTAGTCGGGATAGGATATAATAAGGCCCTAGAGTCCCTGGACCATTATTAACCGTATCTGCCTGCATAAGGAGTGATTGTTAAAGTGGCTTTGTGATCTTGAGCCGCTCCGCGTTCTAACTGGAGAGTTAAGAGCTACTGTCCCTCCTGAGAGCCGCTCCTCGGCGACTCAGAGCTTAGGCCGCTGAAACAATCTTCTCCGTTTCTGCTGGCCCCAGATCAGTGCTCCCATTGTCCCTCCTCAGAATGCGATCTTAATCTGACCTGAATGGGGTTTTGTTTCGCGGAGGGGGGGGCTTTCAAGCAGCCAGACTTGAGACGCGCTGCGATAAGCTACTTTTCCCCGCCTCTTGCCGCACGGAGTTCTCAAGGGAAGGATGGAGGTGGGGGTTTTGCTGCAGCGCAATTGACCTATCGCAAGCCCCGCCCTCTTTGCTTGATCCGCCAATCACAACTGTTGCTTTAAGCTTAATGGCTTTTATTGGTGTCTTTTACCTGTTTAAACTATTTCAACTTTTTCCTTCTAGAATCTTCCAAACCCAGGTGATTTCTCTTTCACATAGAGCCCCTTCTGAATGACGTCTCCTCAAGCCGCAATAAGTAAAAAAAAAAAGAATAAAAAAAAAAAAAGAACACAACCGCTTCAGAAAAACAAAATATGAAAACAAATTCACGCCGCATCGGGCCAGACCAAAGGCTATAATTGAGTCTAAATTGGACAGAGACTTGACAATACAATGTCTTTGTGTAGCTGTTATTGAAGATCCTACGGTATAATCACAGCTCTCGTTACTTGGTGTGCTGAACTATACTGGCCCTATTCTGGTACCACATGGTCCTGTCTGCTCCGATGCCAGTGGATTGGTTGGTTTGGGCTATTGTATCCATAGATATATATAAAGACTAGATGGCGCAAGGCGGAGTCTCCCCCGTAGTTCACCGGCGGCCATCTTGCCACAGTTAACCTCTTAACACATTCCCTGCCACGCACTTTCAGCATCTTATACCATTCTCTGCCAGTACTGTAAGTCTATGGAGATGTTCACCTTCTTTGCAGGGCTATAACTTTTTAAATTGTATTTTGATTTGATTTGATTTTATTTTATTAGGGATCCCCATTAGCTGGTGCGATAGCAACCAGCTAGTCTTCCTGGGGTCCACACATAAAAAAACACACAAAAACAATCACTATTGCAAAAAACTAAATTATTAAAAGTCAGTACACACAATGCATAATGAACCTACTGTAACAATTAATATAGCTAAAATTACATTAGTGTAAAACAAAAACAAAATATTACTTTACAGTGTTAAAAACAATTTAAAAACAATTTAAGATTCTTTTTAAAAGTGAATCTACTGTAAATGCAGCAGAGGTTCCGAGGCAGGCCATTCCACAGAGTTAATGCTCTAAAAATAAAAGATCTCCCCAGAGCGCTGGTTCTAGGACCTGGCAATTCAAGCTGCCCACTACTGGAACCTCTAGTGTAATGCTCGTGCACAGTATTACTAAAAACAATCTGATTATGTATAAAAACAGGAGTCTTACTGCTCATGACCAACTTGAACAGCACAAGTATATTAAAAGACAATCTATTTTCAACGTTAAGCCAAGAGAGGCGGGCATGCATACGGCTCACATTAGACCTTAGTGAGCAGCCCAGTACCAACCGTGCTGCCCTGTTCTGGACCACCTGGATCTTCCTGAGGTCACCACTGGCAGCAGATGACCACATTGCAGAGCAATAGTCAAGATGACATAAAACTAAACTTTGCACTATCTGACATAAAAGGGGACGGGCAACAAAATAAGCACATTTCCTGGAAATACCAATTGCTCTTCCCATTTTTAAAACAATATAATTAATATGCTGAGACCAAGACAGAGTGCAATCCAGCATCACTCCAAGGAGTTTAGTACTTTCAACTTGTTGAACTGCTGAATTACACAAGTTTAAATGAAGCTTTGGATTTGTAGATAACCTGTGCCTTGTTCCCAGCACAATACATTTAGTCTTGGAGATATTAAGGACAAGTCTATTACATACTACCCAGTCATGCACAACTTTAAGTTCTCTACTCAAAACTTCATTAAGTACATTGCATGATGGTGCCGCGTAATACAATGTTGAATCATCTGCATAAAGAACTGTTGTAGCACATTTGGTAGCCCAAGATAGGTCATTCGTAAATACAGAGAAGAGCAAAGGTCCTAGGCAACTTCCTTGCGGCACGCCACACTCTAGACCTCTGCTACTGGACAGGCTGCCATTTAGATACACCTTCTGTGATCTAGAGGACAAATAACTTAGTATCCACTTTAAAGCAGAAGAGTTAAAACCATAACATTTAAGTTTATCAACCAGTAGAGAATGGTCCAGCACATCAAATGCAGCACTAAAATCTAACAGCACAGCTCCCACCAACATAGAGTTATCTATAGCTTTAAGCCTATTGCTAAATTGACATTACTATGGCCCATTCAACATCGATTATCTATCGTTCAGGATGTAGGAACGTTTAACTTTTTCATTCACACATTCATACGAAAATACCGCCTAGAATATAAATATGTTTTTATAGTTTTCTGCAGTAATTCCTAGAACGTGAGATATAGGCATAAATGCATATATAGATTATCAAATGCCGTTTGTTGCCGATCCACGCTATATAAAAAATGTCAACTGTACATGGTCCTAAACGTTATGACTGATCATGCGCAGATGAATGGAGGGGGGGGGGGGTCGTTTATAATTCTGTGATCGTCGTTAAATGCTTTATGTAGTATGGGTGATATATAGATCAGAGCAGTTTGCATGGATAATAATAAACAAACAGGCTGAAAGTAACGTCAGCCTCCTCTTACCGTTGGGCGATGAGACTGGAGCAAAAAGATCCTAGTTATTTGATGGGGATCGAGTCGATCCATTTCCGGTTTGTATAATACTAATACACGCCCAAATCATGTCGATTATTGAGTTATGGCAGCGATCCATATCCACGGTGTGTGGCTAGAGTCCCGCGACGATATGCGAGTGGCTGGACGCATTTATCCAACCGGCCATTTCCGGTTTGGCAACTCACCGATCATCCACCAGGGGGCAGTATTGAAGCGTTGCAGATTTGTGTAATATAGGTCTGAACTTGAGTTGTAGACAAATCTGTTACTCACGTTTTTCTGTAGTAGTTAGTAGTTCAGAAGTAGTATTTCCAAAAACATTAGTATAGCTGACCCTGGGTCCATAGTCTGAAGTCTTTTGTAGTACATGTCCAAATTTCATAAAAATCTGTTCAGAAATGAGTGATTAGAAGCGGTTTTGGTAAAAGGTGAGAGGGCTCAGAAAACGATTTTCTCATAGACTTCAATGCATTCGACGGAGAATTCTCTTCCTGTTTTGGCTCATGACTTTTCACCTAGATCCCTGATTCGCTCATTCCCACATTGGGTACCATTTGAAGGCCCTATTGATTGGTTACAACCCTGTCCAATAATATTCGAGATCGCCAAATGATTGACGGAGGTGGAGGCTTGAGAGTCGGGAGTGGTATTTGTATAATACCGTGTACTTCGGCGCACACCTCACATATCGTCATGTAACTCGAGAACCGCTCAACGGATTTTGTCACCTGAAATGGCTTCCGACAGGCAACAAATAGCGCTTTAATTTGATATATAAATAAAAAATATGCACACCCGAGCCGCTAGAGGTCGCCAAAGTGCCGGTGGGAAAATCGTCCTCAAGAGGGCCCACATGTGTGCCGTTGCATGTTCTCGCTGAAATCTTGACGGATTTACAAACGGTTTGGTTTATTAAAATGTTTCTTATTTTTTTTTTCATATGAAAGTCCATTATAAGTATGCAGTATGATAATTTGCGGTTGGAAATTTTGCAAGCTATGGTTATTTCAATAGTACATGCACTATAGACATTCATGTTGTGAGTGGGCGTGCTACCCTGTGGCAAGATGGCCGCCATGTGGCAAGGTCGGTCTCCGTTGGCCAGCAGCGTGGGTGAGTCATCTAGTCTTTATATATATCTATGATTGTATCTCCCTCAACCTATTATTTCGGCCCTATTTTGGTAATTCCTGTTGGTAATGCCGGGACATGCTTTGCCTACTTTCACTGGTCCTTGCATGTGTGTCACACGTGGGGAGTTACTGTATATGTACGCACGATTGCACTCGCTCGCTCCCCCACAAAGGCAGTCGTGGCCAGATAGACAGACAGACAGACAGACAGACAGACAGACAGACAGACAGACAGACAGACAGACAGACAGACAGACAGACAGACAGACAGACAGACAGACAGACAGACAGACAGACAGACAGACAGACAGACAGACAGACAGACAGACAGACAGACAGACAGACAGACAGACAGACAGACAGACAGACAGACAGACAGACAGACAGACAGACAGACAGACAGACAGACAGACAGACACACAGACACACAGACACACAGACACACATGAACACACCCACACCACAGAACATCAGTCTCATCAGAAAACGTAAATAAAGGACTAATCAACCACAGGAAAAAAGGTACATAATGTACGTTATGTTATAGCCATAAGTCATATCTTTTACTTATTGTATATATTTACATTTCTTATCTTGCGAAAGTCCAAAAGCTATACTATGAGGATGATGACTCATTTTAACGTTTAATGGTTATGGTTAAGATAAAAAGTTATGGTTAAGGTTAAGCTTATGGTTAGGGTTAGGGTTAAGGCTGGTAACAGTGTGGTTAAGGGTTAGGGTTAGGGTTTGGGTGAGGGTGAGGGTTAGGGTTAGGGGTTAGGGGTTAATTCCCTAGCAGGGGAACCCAAACATTAAAAGTTTAAATTCTTTGAAGAATGTAATATGTACTTATTTCTAAATATGTAAACACGTAAATATATGACATCAATATATAACTTATGGCTATAACATAACATACAATATGTTTCCTGTGGTCGATAAGTACTCTATTTACATATTTTAAGCGAGATCGGGCTGTACACACACACACACACACACACACACACACACACACACACACACACACACACACACACACACACACACACACACACACACACACACACACACACACACACACACACACACACACACAAGCACATGTGCACACACACACACAAGCACATGTGCACACACACACACACACACACACACACACACACACACACACACACACACACACCAGCCACCAGTGTGATGCGCGGCACACCCAGAGCAGAGTCTCAGTGAGTGTATCATCAGGGTGCAGCTGGGAGGTGAAGCTCGTCCGCTGCTATGTGAGGAATGCCGGGTGTGGATCTCCACTGTCTGGTCCAGGGGTCCTGACTCATCTCCTCTGGCCCTCAGCCAGACGACCTGGTCTTGGGAGATCAACATGGTGTACAAAAGAATCAGAAGCACTTTTATCAGCCAAGTACAAGGACGTTTGACTTGGTCACTTGGTGCTGACGCTTTATGTTTATGATTCTCTCATAAGGTGCAGACGGACAGTGCTAGACGTAACTAGTTAGACACACATAACTCCACACATAACTCCACATCTATCTATCTATCTATCTATCTATCTATCTATCTATCTATCTATCTATCTATCTATCTATCTATCTATCTATCTATCTATCTATCTATCTATCTATCTATCTATCTATCTATCTATCTATCTATCTATCTATCTATCTATCTATCTATCTATCTATCTATCTATCTATCTATCTATCTATCTATCTATCTATCTATCTATCTATCTATCTATCTATCTATCTATCTATCTATCTATCTATCTATCTATCTATCTATCTATCTATCTATCTATCTATCTATCTATCTATCTATCTATCTATCTATCTATCTATCTATCTATCTATCTTATTGACATCTTTTGAGCACTATTGAAAATGAGGGTCTACCCTTCAATGTGTTTCTGTGACTTAGGCCTAAACCTGCATTATTTTAGATTATACAGCACATGTACAGTACAACGGAAATAAGTTTGGCATCCAACCAGAGTGCAAATGTAGCAGTAAAGTGCGATAGTAATATACAATGTACATGTGATTAAACTTGGTATAAAATATATAAATTAATAAGTAATTAGTCAAATGAGTAATAGCGCTAATCAGATGTATGTACATATTTGTAGTATTAATATGTACAGTGATACAGGTATAAAGACACTATGGCCAGCAGCGTAACTAGTAAGAGTAGGTAAGGGATATGTACAGATATAGATATAGTACCTACAGATATGTAAAAAGGATTATATGCAGGTATGTACAGACAGATGTGGATATACAGTATATATATGGTAAGAATAAATAAATAAATATATATATATACTTACATATTTATATATATTTAACACAACAGCAAGTTCTTCAGGTCAGGTATGACCAGTGCCACAAAATCTGCGAATTAATGAATGAATGAATTAATGAATGAATGAAAACTTTATTTAACAGATTGCAGAATGGGTACAATACAGTACGGCTCAATACATACAATTGTTAAGGGGATGCAGATCTGACGACTAACGACTAAATTGGGACGGGGAGAAAACAGAGAAAAATCTGAGAAAGAGATCAAAAAAAAAATTACCTTGCTTTAAGAAATTTATTTATTGTCAACATTTTCTCTTAGCCTCCATGTTTAAACAAAGTGCAGTTACCTTTCACGGCCACAGGGTGCCAATCCTCCACAGTGCAGCTTTAAAGGCATACTAAGTAGTTTCAGCCACTAGGTGTCACTAGAGCACCAACAGAACAACGTGGTGTTTACATAGACACACGCTGAATGTATCAAATTGTCAAACTAGGCATTGCAGATCAAATGCGGCTCAAGATCCAGCAATATCGTATCAAACTTACCACTAAGTTGTCAAAAATACATTTTAGTTTCAACTTTAGGTAGAAAAAGAGAAAGTTTAAAAGCAAACATGCAGCCATTTTCTTTATAAGATAAGATAATATATTACTTTATTGATCCCCTTGGGGAAATTCGGGCGTCATAGCAGCATGGGGAGGGGGAGTTATAGGTATGGGCAGAGTAATAATAGAAATACATAAATATATAGGCAATATAATGATCGTAAAGATAGAAATAAGCAGTGTAAACAATATAATTTTCTCTGAATATAAGAATATGAGCATGTAAGCAGTGTAATCAAAGGTGCAGACGAGGGTATGTATGCCCTATCAGTTATATTATGTTATAATAAATAATATGGTCAATAACACTTACAATCTGAATATACTACGAGTAAGTAAAGTATACAGTATACACAGGTGCAGTAATACATAAGGTACCCTGACTGGCATGATATACATCATACGTTATGTTGTAGTCCATGCTGCTCCTGTTTTCAAAACCAGAGAACCAGGGACAGCCCACTAGTAACAGGCCCACTCACTGCCCAACAGTTGATGCCCAAAACAATGTCCAGAGCACAGCAATACAAGAGAGTACAGACAGAGGGAAGGGTCTCTGCAGATAACTACTCCTAGTTATTCTGCTGGTCAGTACGACTTACTACCATAGTGTCTTTATACCTGTATCACTGTACATATTACAGTAATACTACAACTCTGTACATAATGTAACGGATGGTACCGCGAAGCACAGTCACGATGGACTTCAGATGTTGTGAAGTGACTGGGGTGAGTAGAGGTGCTATGGGTTAAACTCATTCTCACCCTCAAAACACACATAGACACGTTGCAAAGCAGCGAGTTCACCTCTTGGTATAGCGGTCTGTGCTGTCGACCCATGGTGCGGAAGACCACGGGTTCGAAACTCCCTCGGGGCATCGAAGTTTAAGGTGACTATATCACTACTGTTACATTGGTGCCGTGACCCGGATGCCTTCGGTGGAGTGGAGTGAGTTTAAGGAGGGTGAGTGTAACGGATGGTACCGCGAAGCACAGTCACGATGGACTTCCGATGTTGTGAAGTGACTGGGGCGAGTAGCGGTGCTATGGGTTAAACTCACTCTCACCCTCAAAACACACATAGACACGTTACAAAGCAGTGAGTTCACCTCTTGGTATAGCGGTCTGTGCTGTTGCCCGCGGTGTGGGAGACCACGGGTTCGAAACTCCCTCGGGGCATCGACGTTTAAGGTGACGATGTCACAACCGTTACACATACATCTGATTAACACTATTACATTATTAATGAGCAGTACTCATTTATATATGTTATACCCAGTTTAATCACCTGTACATTGTATATTACTATTGCACTTTACTGTCACATTTGCATTTGTTGTACTGTACTTGTGCTGTATAATGACAATACATCTGAATCGAATCCAATCTAATAAAGACACCGCCACACACTCGTAGGCGATGATTGAGAGGGATTATTATGTATGAGTCTGTATATTGTCTGTTAGAATAATTCCACTCATTATGCCTTTAAATAAATAATTAATCATTGAATGAACGATAGGAGCAGTGTAGTGAGATCCAAGCAGTGCAGGAGGAATTACGAGTTCATACTTTTACTTTTAATAAAATAAAATTGTATTAAATTGATTCGTTTAACAAGGTACATGCGACTGACCAGAGCAAACCTTGACTTTAAATGCGTTTGGAAAAGTGTGTCTCAGTTCCTACACTGTGAGTTCTGTTTCCCCTATAGGTTCACCTGGCTCCGTGGTCCAAATCCAAAACCAGGCAACATCTGTAGACCCCTTGTTGACTCCATCTAAATATCCTTTAGTATATCCTAAAAAAAAATTTATGGCGGAGGGGGGATTGGCAGCTGGCACGGATCCCCCCCCCCCTCCGCCCCCCCCCCCCCACTGTCACCCTCGCTCTCACACTTCCTGTATGTCACTTCCTGTCTGTGTCTCTCCGGGGGCCTGAAAGAGCTACAGAGTTCATTCCAATCCCGACTTGTTTACCACCTTCATCGTGGCACACTTTGGGCTATTTCTGAGGCCGACTGGAGCTGTTTGTTTTGGGTGGCTGGAGGCGGACATGCTGCCAGTAGGGCTGTACTGTTTATTGTACTGCCAGCCAAGACCCAGTTTAATTCCAACCCAAAGCGAAAACATTTGAAATAATTGGGAAAAACGGCAAAGACCCGATAATTAGGAGGCCTATTTTATTTTATTCAACACAATTAACGAGGAAGGGGAAGGGCCTTCTTTTTGATGAACATTATTGCTTGTGTTCTGTGTGGCTTGTCAAGCCACCGTTATTGTAATTGGCCCTGGCATGTAATGAAACGACTTTTGACGGTGGGTCAACAACAAGCCGTGATTGATCCTAATCAACCTAAAACATCTTTAATCTCTTAACAGTACTGGCAGCGCCCAGAGTCTCATTAGAAAACTACCAGCACATTGCTATTACTCTCTCCTGAGACACACGTCGTCCAGTGCTAGAAGTAACTTGACTGGGAATTCACCATTTGTTGTCATTCCAGAGAACCACGGTCATTTATTTTGGTTAATGGGAATAGCTTTCCATCCTTTGGGGTTCTGTGCCAAATACCTAGGCCAGTGTGCAAGTCCACCGGAGGCAGGGACGGACTGGGACAGAATCATTGGCTCTAGATTTATAATATACTGTAGTAGACAGTATATTATCACAAAGTACATAACTGCAGCTTTATATTCTCTCTCCCCCAGGTGGGAGAGACAGAGAGAGGGGAGACACGCACGCACGCACACACACACACACACACACACACACACACACACACACACACACACACACACACACACACACACACACACACACACACACACACACACACACACACACACACACACACACACACACACACACAGACGCACGGACGCACGCACCCGCACGCACGCACACATACACACACAGACAGACAGACAGACAGACAGACAGACAGACAGACAGACAGACAGACAGACAGACAGACAGACAGACAGACAGACAGACAGACAGACAGACAGACAGACAGACAGACAGACAGACAGACAGACAGACAGACAGACAGACAGACAGACAGACAGACACACAGAAAGAGAGAGACACACATACAGAGAGAGAGGAGGAGAGAGATAGGCTACAGAGAGGGACACACACACACACACACACACACACAGAGGGAGAGATAGAGAGAGAGACTTCATGTTTACTGTACAAAAGTAGTCTGTAAATAGTTAGCAGGAGATAAACATTTCCCAACAACACTTCCAAAAGGCTGCTCAGCGTGTTTGTTGACATCGGTAGTGTGATAGTAAAGGGTTAACCTTCTGTAGTGTGGTAGTGAAAGGGTTAACCCTTTGTCGACTCGTGTGACAGTGAAAGGGTTAACCTTCCGTGTTGTCGCAGTGAAAGGGTTAACCGGTTGGTTAGTGCGGCGGTGAAAGGGTTGAATGTAGTAAACTGGCACGAGAAATGTAGGAAATTGGTAAGCTGTGTGGTACGCTTGACTGAAACCTCAAACGATTGCGGACATGCCGTGTAGAGTCCGGTCCGCTCACAGTATGCCCGACCCTGTGGTGGCCCTGTGTACTGTACTTACTGTATGTACTACTAGGGCAGAGCATACAGTATCTACTATCTCCTAATGAAACAAGTAATTAGAATAATATAAGCCTACTGTTCATTCATTACACACGTAGGCTATACTGTGTCTGTGTGTGTGTGCGTGTGTGTGTGTGTGTGTGTGTGTGTGTGTGTGTGTGTGTGTGTGTGTGTGTGTGTGTGTGTGTGTGTGTGTGTGTGTGTGTGTGCGTGCGTGCGTGCGTGCGTGCGCTGAACAGGTGGCCAGGAGCGCACAACAAGACGGTATAAATATGGAATATTAATACAGTCTATATTCCACTACACAGTAGCTATATCCACGCGATTGGCTTTAGTTCTTATTCATTTATCCACTGTCATTTGCAGTGTTGGTGTAGTGTTTTTATGTATTTTCGGACATCACGAAAAACAAAAAATGTTATCATACAAATATTGTCATATTTAATATTATTATTATTAATTCATTCCAAGGATGCCTGTAGAGTTGACATGAACAAAATCACCATGATTCCTCCCAAATAAAGCCCTTAAGAACACGGCGCACGCCAGACTCACGACTGCTCTTCAGCGCTCCTAAATCCTGCTCTTAGTTATGACCGAATGCAGGAGAAGGGACCGTTGGTGAATCTCAAAATGGGCCCGAAAACGTCTTAAGTGGCGCTAGGACAAAAATGTGTCTGATCTTTTGTCTTAAGTCCGTTGGTGAATGAGGTCCAGAGATCTGAAGGGGCAGTCCAGTTCTGTTTGACTTTATTCAGTTATTTCGCCTTCAGGAAAGTTGGTAGACCATGTTACTGCTGGACACCGGGTGTTTTCACAAAGCAGGCAAACAAAGTCTATCTCTCTGAGTGTGGCCTTCAAATTAGCCTCCAGGTAGCCAGCAAACATCTTTCTCTGTTGGCATCTGTTGGCATCTAGCGGCACGGTGGTGTAGTGGTTAACACTGTCGCCTCACAGCAAGAAGGTCCAGGGTTCGATTCCCGCTTGGGGACCAGGTTTCCATGATGCCAGGCACTCAGGTGGGGTATCTCCCAGGCCTTTCTGTGTGGAGTTTGCATGTTCTCCCCGTGCTCACAAGGGTTTCCCCTCCTGATAAGATAAACCCAATGGAAAAACATGCACAACAGATCGCTAACGCTGTGGCGTCCTTGACGAAGACGGAGAGGAGCACTTGGATTGGTCCCCGGGGCGTGGCTCACATTGACGCCCTATCTGCCCATGGGGGGAAGGACAACAGGATGGGAAAAGTGCAGAGAGACATTTCATCGGCGACTCAGTGCATGTGTTTGTGTGTGTTCCTGTGGGTCGCCCATCTCGCGCGTGTGTGTGTTAAACTGCATGACAAATAAAGACTTCTAGTGTAACAATTATTAATCTTGACATTGTTCTTTAAATAGGTAACACATCTCCTCGACGATATACCCGCTGGGTCTACAAGCTTCTTCAGACCTTCTCCACTCACGGGTGGTGTTTCCCCTCATCTTACATCCAGTTTCTGTTGTTTTGCCAGAGTACATCCTCCTTTTATGCGTCAAGTTTCACATTGCCGTGCTCCATAAAATTATATGTCGTATTTTTCACGGTTGCAAACTTTTTGCTCCCCCCACATAGTTTACAACAGACAGCTATTGAACGTGTAACATTACCTCTCCTCTCTCCTCTCTCCATGCTGCTTGTTGGCTAGTAGCCAACATGGCCTCACTATGACCTCGCACGCACACGTCATCTATACCGAGGGCCGCGTAGAAACGTAATCAAATGTTATAGGAGGACCAATGCAACACATTGTATTCTGGCAACGATGTAACGCAGTGTTACTTGGATTTGTAACTGTAATATAATTACTATTTTAGAAATTGTAAAGCCTTGCTTTACTCGTTACTGGGCAAGTCATATAATTTTACAGTAAGGTGTTACTGCCCAACACTGAGCGACGACTAGAGCTGTCCCCCAAAGCCTGTTTTTGGAATTCAAACTTCGCCAGAAAAACGTTCTGGTTCAGTACTGTCGAGTCTTGACATTAGGCACATTTTGCGCACATTTACGCATATAACGTAGTGCATAACGTAGCGCATATTGCTGCGGTCACAGGCGCCGATTCCGTGGGCTCCGGGCTCGAGCACCCATGGAGAAGGCTGAGCACCCACAGGTGTTGTATGTGCCAGATATTAGAACTTGATATGCCTGCTGTATGTGCCAGATATTAGAACTGGTTTGGCTTGTTAATGGTATGCTGCGTTCTTTATGGGAGTTCTAGCAGCGGTGCGAAAATGTAAAAATTCGAAAGAATATTTTTTTTTGCTGAGGTTCGATCCCATTAATTAAGATTCGAATGCCAACTTGTCTTTGTATCATGGGCTGCTCACCTGGCCCACTGAGCGACCGGCCCCCCGGGTCCTCTCCCGGTGCCCCAGAGGGCCCCGATGGCCAGTCCGCTGTTGGCAGGAGGGATAGATGGTCCAGCTGGCATCTTCAGGGGAAGCAAGCAGGATCCCTGAACAA
>NC_140175.1:95527447-95537447 GCF_963971535.1 Notolepis coatsorum
AAAAACCAGGCAACAGGCTGTTAACCCTAGCCTGGAGACTGCGGACGAGACAGGCGCCAGAGGGGACAGCTGAACACAGCCGCCCCGGCGGAAGGAGCGTAAGCTGGCGGTGTTGCATGACCAAGCCTCCATTGAACAACCCCCACCCAGAGGGGTCGAGGCAGAGAAGGCTGACACGATTGGCAGACGTCATGAACGTGCAGGGGCACCCTCAACCGGTGAACCCGGGAGTTGACACTGCTCCAACACACCAGGGAATCAACCACCTCGGTGTTACCCAATGCGGTGGTTGTTCCTATAACCCCTCAAGAAAAAACTCCAAAACACACCTGCGGGTATACACCGGCTATACCGCAGTACAAGCGTTTCAGTTTCCAAAAAGGGTTAACCCAGGCCTACGGGTCGCAAACATCACTTCGGACCGGGCCTGGCGGTACGGGAAGCACAGGGTCACCAGAGGAGGTCAAAAAACCACCCCCACAGGCCCCTCTTCGCCATGCGTGAGAGAGGAGCGAAAAATAATGGAGAACCAGCCCCTAAGCACACCGTACCTGGTATTCCCCGGCGGTCTCCCAACCAAGTACTAACCAGGACCAACCTGTGTAGCGGCCGAGATCCGACGAGATCGAGCGCGTACAGAATGGCATGGCTGTAAGCCATGACGACAGTGCTGAGTAAAAACATACCCAACCAGGGTCTCCATAGCGCTTAACCCTGTGACACCCAGACCGACCTGGCATTTTTCCCCCTGAAAAAAGCCCAAGTCCCTCAGGGTACCAGAACAGCAGATCTGCATCCCCGGCGGACAACGGGTTCAACTGATCTGGACCAGCGTGACCAGAACCAGTCCCGTGCCCTAACCACGCCGACATGCCCCAGGAGAAGGGCAGATATGCGTGTTGATCTTAACATGAAAAGAAGGCGCCACCCAGACGTCGGGACGAACCGCGCCTGGTGGCCCACCCCAAGGGCGTGAGACCCCACTACATATGTTCAGATCCATCCCGTCATCATCCCCCAGACATGAACGAGAATCCGTCGACAACCCACCCAGGTCATGGGATGTGGTCGCCGGAAGAGGAAAAACCCCCATCCCAGTTGCTTTATAAAAACGCTGTTTCAACCACAAGCAACTAAGGCGTGCCAGTCAATCGCCTGTTTACAGCGAGCTAGCACTATACGTGCGTCGGGACACACCCCCATCAATGAACAGGCTATTTAGACCTGTCATTGAATCCCCAAGGCGCCCAGGGGAACGACAAGAGGGGTGTGACACTCCCTAACTCCAACACTTCTGGAATAGAAAGAAGGAAGCATCAACAGTATGTATCCCAGTCTACACAGCCGGGGTAAAAAATGTTCACATTTTTACATCCCACCACCCTCCCATAGGAAAGAGACGGGGATCCCCAGAGAGACTTCCCACGCGAGCTGTACAGATTGAAAAGAATATATTGCACCTTGAGCCATGTAAAAAACTGGTTTTAGGGCCTCCGGGGAAGAGGCACCGAACCCATACACACTCAATAAACGAATTGAATCGAATATACATACAATAGAAAAGGACCCTTCTAGAGGGTCCACTCACTTTGACAATCTGAGGAGGAAGGCTCTGTACTCTGATGGAGGCTTCCTCACATGGAAGAAGGAGTCCGAACTCACAGAAGGCCTGAGTAGGCGCTTGGTGAGGAGGAGCCCTGACCACCCCCCCTGAAAACAGATCCATCACATGGACCTGAACAGCACACGGAAGTCCTACCAACAGAGACGCGCACGGTGACGTACTCTATGGCGGGGGAATTCCTGCGGTGCACACGCCCAATATACCAGGCCGTGGGACCAGGAACTCCCTCCCCCCCCCCCCCCCCCCCCCCCGTAACGTGCCGAACCGCCACGTGACGGGAACCTTGAAGGACAGGGGGTGTACCCCTGACCGACAGAACAATGGGGAGAGGAAAGGTTACCAGTTCACCCCTTTACGACCCCACACCCATGATACGACGTAACGACAAAAAGAGAATATGACACAGTCATAGTCAGCTCTATGAAGCGTTTCACAGCTCCACACAGCGCACGAGCTAACCTGCTATCTGATTTTTACTAAGGAAAAACACAGAATAGAGAGGGCTCTAAGAACCCCGGTCCAACATACATATGTGCTTCTGTGGCCAGTACAACCCAGTTGTAGGTCACATGACACACACAACCCATCATCACCTACAAAAAATGGCAAAAACACTCAACAGAGGAACGCCGTTTTTTTCACAATGAGAGAATACATCATTCTTGATTAGTATCGACCACAGGCCTTGCTAAGCACACATGACAGCAACCAAACCAATTTCCCTTTAGGAAATAAGTTTCTCCAGCAGATTTAGCACAACCTCAGCAATCAAGCTGAGAGTTACATCGTATCCCTACCACACAAAAGACACAATTAATGCACAACATGTCTGATAGGAGGTGATAAAAGTCCCCAGGGAACCGGGGGGGGAAAACACAATCCTCCTATTTTACCCTCAATACGGCCAGTTAAAACAGGAAAACCTGTTAATGTGTGAACTCACTGTTCATTGTCATTACAGTCTGAGAAAGAACATTCTTTTACTCACTCGTCACCAAGCATAGCTTCATAGGTTAGTTGCCTTAGTAGTGAGTACACGGTACACATAAACACCATGATGTTTCTCACACAACAACCAGATCAATACATCACGATCTGCACGGAGAAGCTACTGCCAGTGACAAAAACAGCTCACACACAACCCGCAACGTATCTCAAATGCATTGCAACAACACACGTTTTGGGAAAAAACACCGTTATTCACAATACATTTAGCAAGGTAAAACCAGAAGACGTGTTTATGAGGTCTGGCCAACCCCGTACCTGCCCGGAACGCAGATCAGCGAAGTGCAGTCACAAGCCACCGTAGAACACAGCCGTCCCGTGTTGTTCGATCCGGGCAGCGTCGCCGCTCCACCAGTCGCTACAGTCCTCTTTGTTGACGCAATCCCCGTCTAGGCTCAGGCAGGGTTGACGAACATCCCCTGTCAAGGATGACGTCGTGGTCAAGAGTGTAAAACATGTTAAAAATCAAAGCACGTTCAACAGAATAGCACCAAGCTAACGGCTGCTCCAACCGTTCGGTGCTATTGCTTCCGCTCGCGAGACGCCGATCTACGACGCACGCGATCAGGAGCGAGCTCCCGGCGGCGCGCGAGAAGCCAAGCTACCCCGCGCCAGGCCACCGACCGGCTAACCGTAAGCTATGAACATGTAAACAATGACATAACACTCACCCAGACAGGCCGCCGTTCTGAACCCTCCTCACTTTTTAAGAGAAAAGAGAAAACAAGACGTCAACACCGCTTCACAACGGTGACATTAACACGTCCGGCGGAATCAGCACAGTACCAACTGGCCTGTATAGCTGACTTTGAACATGAATCTGCCGCTATCGCACATTACATGCACATATCCCCTCGTGAAGGAATACTCTCATTTGGATATGAAAGATGGGGTCTTAACACGGTGACAGAGAGAATCCACTCGTCCAGAACACACAGGGATCACCAGTGTCAATGGTCGCGGCCCACTAGTTAAAACTATAATGGTCGCCAGACCAAGGCCTTCTGTCGCCTAGACGGCTAAACAAAGGACCCTAGCCTGGGGCCGGTTTCCATAAACTTTGTCAAGTAGCCCCCATAGCACTAACAGACAAGTGGAGCCCGCCAGCAAACACTACTCACCCAACCTGGAACGCACCGCTCCTCACAACAGCGGCATGTCCGACAGTTCAGCTGTGGCCTGACAGGTTTCACCCCAACAAACACAGCAAGGAACTGCAGTTGAGAAGCATGCAGCGGCGTGCTCCCAATACGAAAACCGGTGGAGGGTTTGTAGAATGATCATCATCTTCTAGACACTCCAGTACGAAGACAATATCGCCGTATTTTCTCGAAAATAGTGAGAGAGAAAATAAAGATATGATGTCAACGTATCCTTGTTTCCCAAGCTGTTCCTAATCCAATTTCTTCCATCATGGTGTCAAGTGTGGGGATCTACCGAGGCACCTCTTCCTTGTGGTGAAAACGAGAAGGAGGAGAGCAGGTGACCACACACCTGCTTATGAAGGTAAGCTGATGAGGGGTGTGGTCAGACTAATACTGGTATTAGAGGTACATTTGTGGTTTATTCAGTACGCGTGCACGTACGCGAGATAGTGCAGAAGGCGATGCCAAGCTAAGCCACTAACGATACAGAACAATTGTGTGTATTGAGCCGTACTGTATTGTACCCATTCTGCAATCTGTTAAATAAAGTTTTCATTCATTCAGCCGCCGCGCTCACTGGGGCTATTGATAGCGTCAATTAGTTGTTGTTGTTGTTGTTGTTGGTGCTGCGGATGTGAACGGGGCTGGAGGGGCTTTGGGAGGATGGGAAAGTTATTATTATTATTATTATAATAGTAATTGGCTATCATACGTGCCTAGCTAGCATTAGCTAAAAGAGCCCTCGCAGTGAAGTTATTATTATTATAGCTATCATACTGCAATATAAACTGAGTTTTATAGTGAAAAGAGCAGCTTTATTTTGGTCAAGATTGAAGGCTCTATATTGCAGGAAATTGCACATACAGGTGTTCATTAAATGTAAAAAAAATCTGCCGTGGAGGGGGTCGTGCCGGACCCCCTCCAAACAACCCCTTGCAAAAAAAAATGTAAAAAAAAAAAAAATGTAAAAAAAATAATAATAAAAAAAAAACTTGCACCCCCACTTTCAACTATAACTAGGCGGCCATGCACACACACACACACACACACACACACACACACACACACACACACACACACACACACACACACACACACACACACACACACACACACACACACACACACACACACACACACACACATTCTCTCACTGTGGGGTGCAAGCAAATGGGGAGAGCCTGCGCACACACAAGGGACATTTTCTGCTTACTTCTCAACCCTAAAACCTTACTGCATAATGCTACAGTGACATGTCATATACCGAATGAAACAGCAGATTCTGAGGTTTCTGAAGATGTGATGCATTATATTCTACCTCACCCAGAATCACAATGGGAAGCCCATGAAAATATTATGTTTTAGGCAAAGTTGTACATAAGGCGGGAAGCTATACTATAATTCCACTGTGCCCAACCCACCACTATGCACGGCGGGATGGGTCAAGAGCGGAGAGGCCTTTCATCAGCGACCCAATGTGTGTGTTGCTGCATGCCAAATAAAGACTTCTTCTTCTTCATAATGTGTAATTCTACTCTGTGTGTTTGTGTGTGTGAGTGTTTGTTCACTCTATAATTTCTAGTCTAGAACATGATTCCACCAATGCTTACCACAAGATTGTTCAGCTGTGTAGACAGCCAGGTATAGACGGAGAAGAAAATAGCTGTGTATGGGGCACACAGCAGGAAGTCCTAGCAGCAATGAGCCAAGTCAGCGCGGTGTCTGTCAAGAGTGTCTCTTGTTAGTGTCCCCTTACTGGACATGGACAGACGTAATGTTTAGCTTCCAGGGGGGGGCCATTGGCGGTGTATGTTTGGCGTGTGTGCGTGTGTACAGCTTTGGACGCACCAGACAACACACCCACACACACACACACAAACATTCCTTCCAAGCCCGCCGGCCACTGAATACAGTCTTTAACACCAGGAAGAGCTCCACCCACCACCGCTTAAGTAGGAAGTTGTGCGTTTTATGCAAACGTAGGACGCGCACGTACTCATTTACGCGATAAGAACCCTTCATTTCACATTACATGTGTCAACCCCCCGAAACGAGGATCGTGTTAAAGCGGAGAAAGGGAATATGTAACTCGGTGGTCCGAAGCCAGACTTTCAGACTGCAGTCTAATGATACGACTGAGTCAGCTGTCGAACACAGAGAGCGAGGGCCACACAAGCCAAGAGCTCTGCTGCTCGCTCCTATACTACTACGCCGTAGCCTCATGCCAACTGTTGCTCTCAAGATGCAGGCCCAGTCACTGGCACACATGCCATTGATTCAGCGATACTTAAGATCCCGCTTAATCTGTTGTTTCTTTTTCGTTCTGCATCTTTTACCCTCTCATTTGTGTCCAAGAAAGTCAGTCGGGACGGAGATGGAAGCGGGGAGGATGAGGGTGTTGAGGTGCAATGTGCTGGTCCTCTGGACGGAGGAGGGTGTTGAGATGTGGCCACTACCTTTCAACTCTACAAGAAAATATGCTCTTTCTTGTCCCAACGGCGTTACATGAAATGGAATGAGACGGCTCTGTTGTTCTGCGTGTCTTAACACATTGACGGCCACGGGTAATAGACGGACCCACTGTACACGGCCACCTTATCATAACACGTATTCATTGTGCGTGGGGCTGTTTGTAGAGCTAAATCTATACTTTATAGTATTGCTATCTGTCCATTCTCATTGTCAATTGAGACCATAAACCGTCCCTTCAAAATGGCTTAAAGAAATAATCTTTTCATCAATGCGTTCTCATTTTATAGCCTTGTGAATATAGTGTTATATGGGGTTTGGTCTAGTATATTTCCTGGAAGGCGAGATACAGGGCGCTAAGCTAATAACATTAAATCGAACAGCGTTTCGGCACTACAGAAGCTAGAACTAAAACGCAAAATGCATATTGTTGGTATTCATGGTCCACCATGAATGCATGAAAGGGGGGGCGGGGGACGTCGTTTCTGATTATTGATTACCAATAAAGGCGTTAGCCTCAGTAGCCACATTCGCTGATCGGCTGGTTGGATATGAGAACAAGGCCTGATCAACATGTAATTTACGTGAAAAAGATCTTACCGTGGGCCGGTTGGATCCCCAAAAGGATTTCCCAGTTATCGATCGCCATCTGGTAGATCGATATGTCCATTGGCTGATGATATATTCCTTTACTGCATAGTGAATTCGGCGTTGCAAAAGGTATTCCAAGCTACAGGCTACACGTATAGAATCCAGCTAACTGGAAACTCCATTGAAAGTAAAAAAAAATAAGGCACTGTTCTGCCACTGGGAACACTGCATTATCGAGACAGCGCCCCTACGAGGATCTGGCCAGTAATGTACTTTTCAGAATTCCAAGAGTGGGGTAAATCTGCAGTGCCGCTCGGTGACATTGAGTAGGTTATTAAAATGGAATTAAAAGCCAAAACAACCTTGCCGGCCCTTTAAGCATGGCGCCGAAACACGGACATCGGGCGGGAATGTGTTAAGTGTCAGCAGAATAACCAGTAGACCCCGAGGAGGTTCAGCGCGACCCAAAGACACACACTGACTCGCGGAAACCGTCCAGAAGTGCTCGGACAGTAGAGAGAAATTAAAACAAATGTGAAGAAGAAGAAGAAGAAGAAAGAAGAAGAAGAAGAAGAAGAAGAGAAGAAGAAGAAGAAGAAGAAGAAGAAGAAGAAGAAGAAGAAGAAGAAGAAGAAGAAGAAGAAGAAGAAGAAGAAGAAGAAGAAGTCTTTATTTGTCATGCAGATTTAACACACACATGCGACCCACAGGAACACACACACACACACACACATGCATTGAGTTGCTGAATGAAATGTTCTCTGCACCTCCCATCCCGTCGTCCTTTCCCCCCCAAGGGCAGCCGGGAGCAGACAAGAGCTGCAGCGTGCGCCGCGCCCCGGGGACCGATCCAAGTGCTCCTGTCCGTCTTCGTCAGGGACGCGACAGCCTTAGCGATCTGTTGTGCATGTTTTTCCATTGGGTTTATCTTATCGGGAGGGGAAACCCTTGTGAGCATGGGGGGAGAACATGCAAACTCTACACAGAAAGGCCCGGGAGATACCCCACCACAGGATGGATACTTTGTTTATTGTGCCTCAGCAGGATACTCCAGTAATAAAGCTGAGGTGAGCTTTTGTGTCTCATTAGTGTGTGTGTGTGTGTGTGTGTGTGTGTGTGTGTGTGTGTGTGTGTGTGTGTGTGTGTGTGTGTGTGTGTGTGTGTGTGTGTGTGTGTGTGTGTGTGTGTGTGTGTGTGTGTGTAAGTAAGACTGTGTGTTTGTTACACAAACGTGGGAACAAATTATGAATCCGGTATCCTCTTTCTAGCTCACACACATAACATAGAGAGACTGACAGACACATGCATGCATTAAGTCTGTAGAATATGATTGCAACGGGGTGGCTGGGTAGTGCAGTGGATAAGCACTCGCATACCACCGCAGAGACTCTGGGATCTAATCCAGCTGTCAGCGGTACCTCCGGCTTGGTCAGTCGTCCCTAATCAATTGGCAGTGTTAGCGGGTGGGAAGCCGGTGGGGTTTGTGTCCTGGTCGTTGTAAACTGCGACTCCTATACTGGTCGGTCGGGGCGCCTGTTCAGCAGGGAGGGGGTCGGGGGGAAATAGCGTGAACCTCCGCACGCGTTACGTTCCCCCAGTGAAACTCCTCGCTGTCATGTGAAAAGAAGCGGCTGGCGACTCCACATGTATCGGAGGAGGCATGTGGTAGTTCTACACCCTCCCCAGGCTGAGTGGGGCAATGGGTGCAACGACCAGGAAGGGAATTGGCATAACGACTAAATTGGGATAGGTGAAAAATACAGAAAGCCCAAAAATAAATAGAATAATAGAATATGATTGCAGGCCTGGATCACTGCAAGCACCGCAGTACATTTCGACCTTTCACAAACACTGCACCTCCTGTGATTTGGATATTGCACGTGTTGTACGACCATATTACGATTCCAATAACGTTTCCATTAATTGTCCTGATTTCAAATCCACTAATTCAGTAAGATCCAAATATTTCAGATAGGATCAATTGTCACATGGCCTGGCTAACACACACACACACACACACACACACACACACACACACACACACACACACACACACACACACACACACACACACACACACACACACACACACACACACACACACACACACACACACATCCAGCATAGTTTCCCCCTCATTTTCTCAAGCATTTATTACGTTTCTGGAAGTACATTTCCCACCATGCTGCTGACTTCCCATACCGTGCTGCTAATGGATATCACTCCATACACCAAAAGATATACAGCTGAGCAGTCTTACAATCTGTATCTCTATCTCTCTCTATCTCCCTATCTCTCTCTCTTATCTCTCTCTCGCTCTCTTCTCTCTCTCTCCCTCTCTCTCTATATCTCTCTCTATCCCTCTCTCTCTCTATCTCTGTCATGGTTTTTGCCTTATTTCACCTCTCTGTGAGGGACAGCTGTCTATTTTTGCTTTATTTCACCTCTCTGTGAGGGATAGCTGTCAATCCCTGTTCCCTGTGGTTAATTGCCTCATGGGTCGGCAGGTGTGTGGGCTTGATTGCACCTGATGCAGTGCAGCTGTGCCTATGGCCATGTGGAGTCTATTTAAGTTTGGAGATCGCAGTGTCAACTGCTTTTTCATTTCCTAGTATTGGCTGTCCTTTTGGTCATGCTCATTATATTGAAGTGTAGTCTGATCTCTGATTCAGAATTGAGCTTTTTGGTAGGACATTCTTATTTTAGGCTACTCATGTGATTCTACACATAAACTCCCTTAGTGGAGGTTTATTGTTTAACTTTTTCCAATATAAACTCCTTTATTAGGAGGTGTCCTTGTGGCTTATTTACTTTTATACTATACCTCTTTATTGAGAGTAGTTCTGTTTTTTGGGACTTGATTTATTTTCTTAATTACTCACTTAATTTCCACCTGTAAAGGTTGTTTTCTGTTGTTTAATTTTCCCCCTCTACTAAAATATCTGTGTAAGCAGTCTAGTGGTTGTCCGTTTCACGGATAACTTTAAGAGTCCGTTATCTGCTCATGACCCACACACACACACACACACACACACACACACACACACACACACACACACACACACACACACACACACAGCCCTCACAATCTCTCTCTCTCCCTCCAACCTCAGGTTAGTCTTTGCTGATATAGGCGCTCTCTTTTCTTTATTGACACAGATATTCT
>NC_140175.1:95544565-95564565 GCF_963971535.1 Notolepis coatsorum
AGTTTAGTCACCTGCTAGCACAGACTAGCCCATGTTAATCTCTTATAGAGTTTAGTCACCTGCTAGCACAGACTAGCCCATGTTAATCTCTTATAGAGTTTAGTCACCTGCTAGCACAGACTAGCCCATGTTAATCTCTTATAGAGTTTAACCTGCTAGCACAGACTAGCCCATGTTAATCTCTTATAGAGTTTAGTCACCTGCTAGCACAGACTAGCCCATGTTAATCTCTTATAGAGTTTAGTCACCTGCTAGCACAGACTAGCCCATGTTAATCTCTTATAGAGTTTAACCTGCTAGCACAGACTAGCCCATGTTAATCTCTTATAGAGTTTAGTCACCTGCTAGCACAGACTAGCCCATGTTAATCTCTTATAGAGTTTAACCTGCTAGCACAGACTAGCCCATGTTAATCTCTTATAGAGTTTATGTATCACCTGCTAGCACAGACTAGCCCATGTTAATCTCTTATAGAGTTTAGTCACCTGCTAGCACAGACTAGCCCATGTTAATCTCTTATAGAGTTTAGTCACCTGCTAGCACAGACTAGCCCATGTTAATCTCTTATAGAGTTTAGTCACCTGCTAGCACAGACTAGCCCATGTTAATCTCTTATAGAGTTTAGTCACCTGCTAGCACAGACTAGCCCATGTTAATCTCTTATAGAGTTTAGTCACCTGCTAGCACAGACTAGCCCATGTTAATCTCTTATAGAGTTTAGTCACCTGCTAGCACAGACTAGCCCATGTTAATCTCTTATAGAGTTTAACCTGCTAGCACAGACTAGCCCATGTTAATCTCTTATAGAGTTTAACCTGCTAGCACAGACTAGCCCATGTTAATCTCTTATAGAGTTTAACCTGCTAGCACAGACTAGCCCATGTTAATCTCTTATAGAGTTTAACCTGCTAGCACAGACTAGCCCATGTTAATCTCTTATAGAGTTTAACCTGCTAGCACAGACTAGCCCATGTTAATCTCTTATAGAGTTTAACCTGCTAGCACAGACTAGCCCATGTTAATCTCTTATAGAGTTTAACCTGCTAGCACAGACTAGCCCATGTTAATCTCTTATAGAGTTTAGTCACCTGCTAGCACAGACTAGCCCATGTTAATCTCTTATAGAGTTTAACCTGCTAGCACAGACTAGCCCATGTTAATCTCTTATAGAGTTTAACCTGCTAGCACAGACTAGCCCATGTTAATCTCTTATAGAGTTTAACCTGCTAGCACAGACTAGCCCATGTTAATCTCTTATAGAGTTTAACCTGCTAGCACAGACTAGCCCATGTTAATCTCTTATAGAGTTTAACCTGCTAGCACAGACTAGCCCATGTTAATCTCTTATAGAGTTTAACCTGCTAGCACAGACTAGCCCATGTTAATCTCTTATAGAGTTTAACCTGCTAGCACAGACTAGCCCATGTTAATCTCTTATAGAGTTTAACCTGCTAGCACAGACTAGCCCATGTTAATCTCTTATAGAGTTTAACCTGCTAGCACAGACTAGCCCATGTTAATCTCTTATAGAGTTTAGTCGTCCCAGTTTAGTGACGTACCGCTGGTCCCACTTTTCAGAAAAATAAATATGGGCTGAAAAGATGGGATATATGGGGAAATATGGGCTTTTTTAAATGTATTTATTTATTTTAGTTTCTTTGATGAGTGATGTGACCAAAATCACCATAGAATTGAGGTATCTTTATCCATATTTTATTAATAACGTAGCCTGATCATTTAATCCCTGTAGAGACTACTAGCATCAGTGTAACTGTCCCTCTTGCTCTAGTGTCAGGTTGTAACATTCCTAAGTACCAGCCAACAGAGAGGGTAGTTCATCTTAGACGACCTCTGACCCCACCGGTGGTCAATAGTTCTTCATGTTACAGCCACACATGGGATAATAGGAGACAACGGATGTAATATTGGGGAATGATTTGATGTAATGGGGGCACATTTATCATATAGATTCATTAGACAAACAATACAAACGCGATTATTATCCCTAGGGTTTTTTCCTGGTACAACATGATAGATTATTACCCCTAGGGTCTGTTCCTGGTACAACATGATAGGTTATATTATCATACTGGCAATCGCGTCTCGCTCTTCGCCATTATGAGATATCTCTTATCTCCTAGCACATAATGTGCTCACGAAACAACAAATGCACTCACATGCACGTGACCAGGCCACGCCCCTGCGTACCACTATATGACGCCGGACATGGTCACACTCCACCTTCCTCTTTTTGTTTCCAACACGGAAGTAGCAGTGCACTCCGTGAACTAGTTGTTATGAAACGCAGGGAGAAATTACACAATGTTGGGTATTCGCCAGAGGTTCACCAGCCGCTGGAATCTTCTCGGCACATCCTAACAGCGCATCGGGCCTGTCCTGGGTTTTCCTCGTCTTGTGACAGCGGACCGAGGGACGTCGCGCGACGGTTAGCAGTCGAGCTACGTTGTGCACAGGTAGGGCCTGCGCTAGCAGGCATTGATACTAGCATGAGTAATACTGCTTGTTGTCCCGTGAGACAGCCGAGTTATGTATAGGCGCGAGGGGCGGGATATTTGGGAAAACATGGTCGTCATAACTCTGTTTTGGGTGTTTTCCCAACTATCCTGGAGCGCGCGGCTAATGCTAATGCTACAATGCTGGGACGCCGTTCCTTTGTTCCCCGCCGTGGGCTGTCGCCACTCTTCCCTCCTCTTAACCGTTTCATTGCTGAAGGTCAATCGGTGTCTAATGTGGGGGTTTTGCTGAGGCTTATTTACTCTTTATACGGGGTGGATGGGCTGACAACAGGGCGCAAGGCAGGTGTGCCGTGGCTAGAGGGCCAGGTAGCATCGGCCCTTTGCCCTGGCATGATTGAACGGTGTCCCACCCGGAAGCCGACGCCAGAGGGAGAGTCGGCCCGGCAGGTGGCTGTATGGACTGATGAAGTTTATACCGCCGCAGGACGGAATTTAGTGGCGACCAGTATTGTTGTGAAGGGCCAGATTAAAGCTGAGAATCTACATTTATTGTTTTATATACCTTGTATATTATTTATATATACACGGTATATCCCTTTAAACCTGCGTTCGAACCATAGTAATATTCGCTTTCCTTATGGATAATGCCCCCTGACGGTGGCGCCAGGCAGTCTCGCACTCAGACAGGGTTCAAGGGCGAGTCTGGGCTAGTCAGGACATGCCCTTGGCAGCGCATTGATTCCGGGCAAGTGGTTGGTTTTGGGACTAGATAACCACTTAAGTATATATGTCGGCGCAGGTGCGAACAGCAGCAGTTCGTCTAAGCAAGCAGTGTGACAAGTTCGGTGTTCGGTAACAGTGAAGTGAACAGCAGTGCGTCTAACAGAGCGTTGAGAACCACGTGCGAATTGAATAGTAAAGTGTCAGAGTTTAATGCAGTAACGTCAAGTTCGACCTAATTTAATGTGAAGTAAATAGTCGTTCATTTATTGTATATTGTGCCAACCACAGTTCGTTCGTGTGTAGCATTACCCAGCGGTTCGTTCGTGTTAGCTAGTGGACCTTAGCCAGTGCGCGTGGACTAAATACCTTAGTACCAGCACACGAGGAGGCCTAGTCGGAGAACCTGCTGGACATGTGCACAGGAGAACCAGCGGCGGCGATTGCAGAACCATTACTGGTTGGATTATATTGATTGTGGAACGTGTTACCCGGAGAAGAGCATCGTTGATTTCCACTATCGTTTGGGATTTAACCTCGTGAGGATTTACATTTGGGCTGGCCTCATGGACCGAGGCTAGCTGGCTATCATCGTTTGCTATCAAGCATTGGATTACAGTTATTGCTTTTGTTGCTGATCGTTGGATTTACAAGGACTGGCTTCTGTACGTGAACCCCCTTATTCTTCATTGAATCAGACTGAGTATCCGAACATTCCTCTATCCTCTAGACCTTACAACTCTGAGAGGACCCAGTGTCTCCAGGCGGTACCAGCGTTACCTTCTATAATTGCTATTATACGCCAGGTGGCGTCAGCCTAGTACCCATCGTAGGAATCATTCTATTCCCAGTGACTTATGCTACTGACTGACTTTATGCATATTCTTCGCCATACAAGCGTGACCCTAATTCTCATTCTGTAACCTAATGTTGCATAATAATAAAATACCCTCAAATACTATTTCTTTGTCAATGCCGTGTTATTATGAGTGTCCACCATATCTATTCGATGTACTGTCTGGCCAGTAATTAAAGTACATACCTAGCAGTGGTTTAATCTATCACAATCTTTAATACAGTCAGGGTTTTGTAACCCCTCAGTTACAATTGGTCCTTCGAGCCGGATGGTATCAGTAATCTTTTAATATCATATTAATATTGATATGGCCAGCGGTGGACACTCTCCAAACGGCTCCCCCAAACTAGAGCGCCCGCAGCGCAAACGTCAGCCACCTCCATATCTGGAGGACTTCGCTTTCGTTTTACCCCCTAGCTTATCTAAACAGACGTTAAATATGGATAAAACGGATAGTTTAAGCATGCCCAATCCTATCGACTTGTCGGCCCTTCCAGTAGAGACCCCAGTGGGGTCAAACGAAACTGACTTAGCTTACGGGGGGGACCAAGCGGGACATGACGTGACTATACCTCAAGACAGCGCCACAGGGATAGACCCCGGAGCGCCCCAGGATAAAGAGCGCGCACCCGAGACAGACCTCGGCGCGCAACCAAGAGAAGAGTACCGTGCTCAAGAGATAGACCTCGGAGCGCGCCAAGAGAACAGGTCTCCACCAAGCCCCGTCAGTGCCCGATCACCTCCATCAGTGTCATCCCCCAGCGAGGCTGACCAGAGACTGGCGCAAGCCTTGATCGCCACGCTGACAGCTTCAACCGAAAGAGACCGAATCCAGGGTGAGCGCGACCGTCTTCAAGCACAGACGCTTAGTGAGCGCGAACACTCTGCAGTGGAACGAGAGCGCCTCCACGCGCAACTCCAAGCACAAGCTCTTAGTGAGCGCGAACACTCTGCAGCGGAACGAGAGCGCCTCCAGGCGCAACAACTTAGTGAGCGTGAACATTCTGCAGCGGAACGAGAGCGCCTCCAAGCGCAACAACAGGGTGAGCACGAACGCATCAGACTGGAGGAGAGGCGCCTCCAGACGGAAGAGAACATTCAGCGAGAACACGCCAATGCACAGCGCGACGCCGCCAACGCGCAACGCGATGCACAGCGCGATGCCGCCAATGCACAGCGCGAGATGGAAAGAGACCGGCTGCAGGCGCAGATGATAGAGCAATTGATCCAGAGGGCGACCCCCCACTCCTCCACACGGAGCTCCCGGAGATCATCACGACACAGGTCGAGGGCACCTTCCCCTCCCCGACCAGTCTACACGGGACCCAGCCAGCAGGAAGAACCTGCCTACGTCGCCGAGCCCCCTCCCCGACCAGTCTACACGGGACCCAGCCAGCAGGAAGAACCTGCCTACGTCGCCGAGCCCCCTCCCCGACCAGCCACCGGGAAGATCCCGCCTACGTCGCCGAGAAACTAACTAAGAGACTCCAGGACCTAGCGGAGGACGGGGGAGGACATCAAGCCCACCGGCACGAACCTATCTTGGACCAGGAGGCCCAGTACAGCCCCGACCCCAGCCCCGAGCCACTGCGTTACGAACCCCCGACCCAATCCATGGTTGAGTTTAATACACAGTCAGCACCGAGGAGCAGCACCTGGGGGCCCGGCCTCTGGTACCCACCCAGCACTAACCCACGACCACCCGTACGGGGAGACTCGCCCAGGAGGCCCCTCCCCCTACGCTCATCGGTGTCCCAGCCATCCATGGCATCTTACCTTGGAACACCGACGTTCCCAGACTTTACGCGCGAGGACAGAGCACAGTACACAGAACTACGCATGTGTTTAGAGACTATAATGTCCGATGTCCACGACGAGTCTTATAAATATGCCATCCTCCTCAAGCATCTCAAGGTGCCCAGAGCGCATAACATAGCGCTGGCATATTCAAACTCAGGAACCCCCTACTCAGATGCTCTGGTGGCCCTCGACGCGCGCTATGGACGCATATGGGATTACGTGATCCAAGAAATACGAGATATCGACCGCCTCCCCCCAGCCAAAGACAATAGACCACTCGATAACCTTTCTATCAAGGTACAATCCCTCGTGGGAATGCTGGGGTCACAAAAGGAGAAGGGGAGATATGAACTGTATGCAAATTCGAACGTGGAGCGAATACTGGAGAAGCTCCCTCCAGCCCGTCAAGAGCGTTTTCGGCGGCAGAGAGACCACAGTGACCCCAACGGCCCAGAACCATCCCTCCTAGACCTGGCTGATTTCCTCGCCAGGGAGGTCAGCAGTCTACGATTGGACACATTCGTGTGGAGTGGCTCTGACCCTAGAGATGGACCGAGAAGGTTCAACGACAACCGCCGGGCCGTGACCGTGATGCATCAGGCCGAGGTTGTGTCACGGCACACGAGCCACAACCCCCACAAGGAGAAGTGGAAGGCTGTCTGTCAGTACTGTGACAGTGAACACCAGCTGTCACAGTGCGACGCCTTCAAAGACTTAACCACAGCCGAAATAGGTCAGTGGCTTAAGGACAAACGCTGCTGCTTCCGCTGCACGCGCGGCCACATGGCAGCCGCCTGCCGCCTGAAGAAAAGATGCGGCAAGTGTGACGGCGCCCACTTAGATGTCCTGCATGAGAGCAACAAGCGTCCGCCCGGACCACAAAGTAGGCCCATCACGGTGATGTACCAGGCCGAGGCGGTGTCACCACAAACCAGTCCTGAACCCCCCCCATGGTGTCCTGACTGTTGCAGCAGACACTGGGAGTCACGGTGCTACTCGTACCATCTCGATTCGGTGTCACCACAGACAGGTCACAACCCCCCGGCCAAAGAAGTATGGAAGATCGCCTGTACGTACTGCCGCAGAGGACACTGGTTGGCACAGTGCGACGTGTTCCCGAAACTGACCATCGCCGAAATGGAGCAGTGGATTGCGTCTGACCCCCCAGAAGCCAGTCACCGCCGATTCCTGTGCGAGGATAACATGCGAAGACTAGCCCGACAAGGCAACCCACCAACAGGAGTGCTCCACATAGACCCCAAGTATAGTGGGAGCCCCCGAGTGCTCATCAAAGTGGTCAGAGTGCTCCTGAGCTACGAGGATAAGGTCCTGGACACTTACGCCGTCCTCAACGATGGGTCTGAAAAGACTCTCCTCCTCGCTTCCGCCGCAGCCCAGTTGGGCCTGCGGGGTACCAAAGAAACAATGACAATCCGCACTATTCAGAGAGACCTAAAAACCATAAAGGGCAAGAACGTCTCATTCACAATAGCAGCGGTCGGGCAGCCCGAGAAGCGGTACAGCATCACTAAGGCATTTACAAGCCATGACATAGGTCTGTCAAGCTACAACTACCCCATCCCACAGCTGCTGGCGAAGTACGCGCACCTACGCAGACTACCTATACCGCTCATCGACGGCGCCACACCGACCCTGCTCATAGGCTCCGACCACGTGGACCTCATTGTCCCAATCGAGGCGGCCCACATCGGACTCAAAGGATGCCCAGTCGCGGTCAAGACCCGCCTAGGCTGGATGCTCCAAGGCCCGCTCTCCGGGCCTTCCAGCCAACCCACGTCTACACGCTGCCTGTACACAAAGGTGAGCGACACAGGCCACTCTCTGGTACAGCCCGTTGAGAGGCTATTGACATTAGACGAGAGGCCTGTGAGAGAACAGTGGGCTCAAGAAGAGGGAGTTCCGAACTCCACCCCCCTCAGCTGCACGCCAAGCGACGTAGCTGACCTCGAACCCAGCACCCCAAGCTACCTCTTGAGGGGGCGGCCGGACCCGGCCCCTCCTCAGACGGGGTACCGAAAGAACAAGAGGAACGGACGGAGGAGGTGGAGACACAACCAAGCACCGATCGACCAGTCTTGGGCCCGCTTCCTCCCAAGCTACCTACCATCCCGTCCAGCCCGGCAGAAGTGGGTCAAGGACAGGGACAACCTGAAGGTGGACACAGTCATTATGATCATGGACCGGTCACTACCCCGAGCTGCGTGGCCGGCCGGCCGCGTAAGCAAAGTGATCACTGGTGCCGATGGGAAGGTCAGAGCGGCAGAAGTCATAGTCCAAGGGCGGACTTACACCTGGCCCTTGGTGAAGCTGATAGAGTTGCCAGAGCTCCCTGACTCCCCTGATGACGATCATGACCCACTGACTTTGTAGATTGCCCTACTCCTCACAACAGATATTGAGCAGTTGACTGGACTATTAATCTGTCTCCCTTAACTAATTAGGTGCGGACTAATTAGGAGGCGGCTGTTGTGAAGGGCCAGATTAAAGCTGAGAATCTACATTTATTGTTTTATATACCTTGTATATTATTTATATATACACGGTATATCCCTTTAAACCTGCGTTCGAACCATAGTAATATTCGCTTTCCTTATGGATAATGCCCCCTGACGGTGGCGCCAGGCAGTCTCGCACTCAGACAGGGTTCAAGGGCGAGTCTGGGCTAGTCAGGACATGCCCTTGGCAGCGCATTGATTCCGGGCAAGTGGTTGGTTTTGGGACTAGATAACCACTTAAGTATATATGTCGGCGCAGGTGCGAACAGCAGCAGTTCGTCTAAGCAAGCAGTGTGACAAGTTCGGTGTTCGGTAACAGTGAAGTGAACAGCAGTGCGTCTAACAGAGCGTTGAGAACCATGTGCGAATTGAATAGTAAAGTGTCAGAGTTTAATGCAGTAACGTCAAGTTCGACCTAATTTAATGTGAAGTAAATAGTTGTTAATTTATTGTATATCGTGCCAACCACAGTTCGTTCGTGTGTAGCATTACCCAGCGGTTCGTTCGTGTTAGCTAGTGGACCTTAGCCAGTGCGCGTGGACTAAATACCTTAGTACCAGCACACGAGGAGGCCTAGTCGGAGAACCTGCTGGACATGTGCACAGGAGAACCAGCGGCGGCGATTGCAGAACCATTACTGGTTGGATTATATTGATTGTGGAACGTGTTACCCGGAGAAGAGCATCGTTGATTTCCACTATCGTTTGGGATTTAACCTCGTGAGGATTTACATTTGGGCTGGCCTCATGGACCGAGGCTAGCTGGCTATCATCGTTTGCTATCGAGCATTGGATTACAGTTATTGCTTTTGTTGCTGATCGTTGGATTTACAAGGACTGGCTTCTGTACGTGAACCCCCTTATTCTTCATTGAATCAGACTGAGTATCCGAACATTCCTCTATCCTCTAGACCTTACAACTCTGAGAGGACCCAGTGTCTCCAGGCGGTACCAGCGTTACCTTCTATAATTGCTATTATACGCCAGGTGGCGTCAGCCTAGTACCCATCGTAGGAATCATTCTATTCCCAGTGACTTATGCTACTGACTGACTTTATGCATATTCTTCGCCATACAAGCGCGACCCTAATTCTCATTCTGTAACCTAATGTTGCATAATAATAAAATACCCTCAAATACTATTTCTTTGTCAATGCCGTGTTATTATGAGTGTCCACCATATCTATTCGATGTACTGTCTGGCCAGTAATTAAAGTACATACCTAGCAGTGGTTTAATCTATCACAATCTTTAATACAGTCAGGGTTTTGTAACCCCTCAGTTACAAGTATCATTGCTCAGTTGGCTGCTTTTCTGTCCACAATGGTATCGGGTAGTGGGGCGTAAGGGGCCAGCCGACGTTGAAAACATTGCACGTGTTTTTGAGGTTATACAGCTTTTAACCCAGTCGCAAGCTAAAACCGCAGGGAGGACTAGGATGCTGTCAACGCTTGTTCACAGACATCTTTGGTTGGAGCAGTCTTCCTTTGAGGAGGAGAAAATGCTTCTCCTCAGGGCTCCCCTCTCCGCAGAGGGACTCTTTGGTCTTTCCGCAGGAGCGCAGGCGGTATTTGACCTAGGCCCCACACCGCCTCACACCACACAGCCAGAGGTGAGGGCGCGGCCTCGCCAGCGGCTGTGGCGAGGCCCCCAACCAGCGGCCATGTTTCCCCCGCATGAGGTACCCTGGCCGAGGGATCGGCTACATTAGATGAGCACCCCCAAAACTAAATTTTGCCGTCTAGCTGTGTCTAGCACGCTCTCCGGTCACTCCCCCCCCCAACACCAGCGGGATACGGGCTCTGATTTGTCCCCTTTGGCTGCGGGCCGCATGCCTTCAGCGAAGCGCAAGCGGCCCCACGTTTCGCTTCTCATGGGGACAGGGGCTGACACCCAGTTGCTAGCTAGGCCTGGGTCTGCCTGTGAGAATGCTGTGCTGTCAAGCGGCTCCCACACCACATGTTCTGCGTCTGTGTTTGGTGAGCCTGGTGTTGTGTCTGTCAACGACGAAGGTTGTCAGTGGGGGAACTCGAGACCCAGGAGGTCGCAGCGTGAGTTCCCCCAGCCCGCCCTCGCCAGGCCGGGTATCACGTTAGTGCCTCCCACGGCCGGAAGACCGGCGGTGGTCAGTCAGGCACGCGTGGTTTGGGTGGTAGTAATATCACTGCAGGGCTACGGTGTGTAGGAACCCACCCTATCTGGCAGTGTGGGGACCACACGCCTTGCATGTCCAGCTGCAGAGCAGGCTTTCCTCAGCAGTACATGCCGGGGAGATGTTCAGTGGGGAAGCTTATGTCACCCAGTGGCGTCTATTCTTAACCCAACGCATGTTTGCTTCCGCGTTCGCGTTTTGCGAATCTGATTGGCCACTGCCGTTTCTGGTGCGATCTGATTGGCCACTGACGTTTCTGGTCATGTGACATGTGCGCCCAATCGCGTGACGCGCCCATTTCCGCCTCGACCAGCAGCAAACTACCTAACGCTTACGATCCACACTCTAACCTTAACCAACTTCGAAAGAGTGCCTAAGCTTAACCGACGAAAGAACTTGCCGTCACACGATTGGCGCAACCAGAAACGCCAGTGGCCAATCAGAGCACAAAACGTGAACGCGGAAAGCAAACATGCGTTGGGATAAGAATTTAGGCCACCCAGTGTGATGGCAGCTTCCCCCGTATCAGACTGGCCCTTTCTGTTGGGTGCGATTGCTTCGTTGGTAGTGTCAGGGTGCGATATCCCGGCTCCGTGAGACGCCCTGCTCACGCGGTTGGCGAGTCCAGGGTTGGCAACGCACAGCGGGTGGGACCGGGCCTCCTATCTACGGTTCCTGGAGGACCAGCGCCAAGTGGCGGCGGGTGCGCTTTGGGATTATCATCACGTATGGCTACAACAGTGGTCAGGCCTCCCTCTCTCGTTTGCAGTTGGTGCAAAACGCCGCTGCCCGTCTGCTGACGGGAACGCGAAAGCGGGAGCACATTTCCCCTGTGCTGGCTGCCCTCCACTGGCTTCCTGTGCGTTTTAGGATTGATTTTAAGGTTTTACTGTTTGTTTTTAAATGTTTGAACGGCTTGGCACCGGGTTACCTCTCAGACCTGCTGGAACCCTATGTTCCTCCAAGGTCCCCCAGCTCCTCTTGGCCATTCCAAACTCCAGGCTGAAGCTTAGGGGGGACCGTGCTTTTGCAGTGGCAGCCCCAAAGCTCTGGAATGAGCTGCCACTGCATGTTAGGCAGGCCCCCACTCTGCAGGTGTTTAAATCACGCCTCAAAACACACTTATTTGCTCTGGCTTTTGTTTTTTAAACCGTTTTTGAGAGATTGGCCTTTTTTATGTGACACATTGTACTGTTTTATTATGTGCTTTTATTCAATTTTTATGTTTTATGTTTTATCCTATGTTTGTGGACTTGTACAGCACTTTGGTCAACTTTGTTGTTTTAAATGTGCTATATAAATAAAGTGGATTGGATTGGATTGGATGGAGAGAACGCTGAGGCGAGGACTTGAGTTGCAGTTTGCACAACCCCACCCTCCGTTTTCAGGTTTGGTACAGACCCTATTGTCAGGGTCAGCAGCAGCAGCAGACGGCGAGAGGATATTCTCAGTGCGCTCAAGGGGTTCCGTCCTGGCAGGACGGTTACGTCTCTGTCCGTGATGCGCCTGCTCGGTATGATGGCATCTGCTCGCTATGTGGTCCCTCTTGGCCTCCTATTCATGAGGAGGGTACAGAGGTGGTTTTCCAGTATGAAAATAGACCTGGTGAGAGGCAAGTGGAAGCGACTGAAGGTTCCCGTGTCAGTACTGGGGGATCTCGACCACTGGGGGAGGACTGGTACCCTCACCAGCGGGATCTCCATGGGCAGCAGGCTATCACATGCCATGGTCTTCACCAACGCCTCCCTCGCGGGATGGGGGGGGACGTGTCGGACCAACGCAGTAGGGGGCAGCTGGACGTACCATGCTGCCTGGTCTGCACTGCTTATCAATGTGTTGGAATTGAAGGCGGTCCTTCTGGTCCTCAAGCAGTTCGGCCACCTGGTGGTGGGCGAGAACGTGTTGATCAGGACGGACAACACGACGACAGCGTCGTATATCAACAGACAGGGAGGAGTATGCTCCATCCGTCTGCACCGGGCGGCGGTCAAGCTCTGGCTATGGGCGTCTCTCAATCCCTGGCAAGGAGAATGTGGGCGCAGATGTGATGTCGCGGGGTGGTCCTCATCCCGACGAGTGGGGACTATGTCCAGACATAGTCAGACAGGTCTGGGACCGCTTCGGGGAGGCCACATGGATCTGTTTGTGAGCAGACAGTCCCACCAGTGCCCCTTGTGGTTCTCAGTCAGTCGGAAGGACAATCCTCCCCTGGGGGTGGATGCCTTCTCGATGTATTCGTGGCCGCCCAGGGATTCTGTATGCGTTCCCCCCCATACACCTGATAGCTCAGCTGTTTGAGCGGGAACGACGGGAGCGCAGGACTTTGATCCTGATCGCGCCGGACCGGGGCATGGCTGTGTGGTTCCCGGTCCTGATCCAGCTCTTGGTAGCCCCGCCGTGGCCTGTTCCATGGTTGCCGCGGGCCCTCTCTCAGGCACACGGATCACTGTGTCTGTTCCCTGTTCTGGGGCAGCCATTGAAGGTTTGGCTGCTGAGAGGGTGAGGCTGGAGGGGATGGGTCTTAACCCTACTGTGGTCGACACCATCCGGAACGCGCACGCTCCGTCCACTATCGCGGTTTACGCAGGTAAGTGGCATGCTTTTCAAGAGCAGCTATATCCTCTTGTCATGTGGGTTTTGGGGGCGGTACGATGTTCAGCCACCCTCTTGTGAAACGTTTCTTGCTTGGCGCTCGGCGTCTCAAGCCTGTGGGACGTTCTCTGTCTCCGAGTTGGGACCTCCAACTGGTCCTGGGCCGGTTGTCGGAGGCCCCGTTTGAGCCTCTTGAGCAAGCGCCATTGGAGCAGCTGTCTTTTAAGACTGCGTTCCTTTTGGCCATCACCTCCGCTAAGCGCGTGGGTGAGCTGTGTGCTCTCTCGGTGCGGCCTGAGTGCCTGTCTATTCGGGCCAATAGCGGTGCGACTCTGAGGCCTAATCCAGTCTTCGTGCCAAAGAATATCCAGAGCTCTTTTCGCTCCAGGGATATTGTGGTTCAGGCATTTCATCCGCCTCCTCACGCTGATGAGTTGGAGGCGAGCCTTCACCTGTCGTGTCCTGTCCGTGCACTGGGGGTTTACCTCAGTCGGACGCAGGATCTCAGGGCTTCCGATCAACTGTTTGTTTGTTACGGTGGCTCTCGTGCGGTTGAAGCGCTGTCCATGCAGCGCCTATCACATTGGTTGTGCGAGGGCATTGCTCTTTGCTACACGTTGGCTTGACAGGTCCCCCCTGGGGGCGTCAGGGCGCACTCCACTCGTGGTGTGGCAGCCTCTGTCACCCTGTTAGGGGGGGCCTCGGTGGAGGACATCTGTGCTGCGGCCTCCTGGTCCTCCCCGGGTCCCTTCGTTAAGTTTGACCTCGTGGACATGACTGGGGGTTCTGTCTCCCAGGCAGTTCTGAGGTCTGGGACCTCTCCTGCGTCCCACCTTTTGGTGGGCTAGCAGGGGTGTGTGGGTGTGTGCCACGGGGTGCTGTGCATTTTCAGGGATGTCTAGTTCCCCCTTTTTTTTCGCACTTTGGTGGAGTTGACTGCCTCCCCCCCTTCGTTAGGACGGGCGGGTGGACGGGACTCCCCTCCTCCCTGGCTGGGGCTTACGGGCCCTCAGGGGGTACACTTGTCGGGCCACGCGTCTGCTCTGCCCCATATCTCATAATGGCGAAGAACGAGACACGATTGGCAGTATGATAATATAACGAAAGGTTATCCTATAACCTAGTTATATGAATACTGGCTGAGCGTCTCGCTCTTAGCGCCCTGAGGTCCCTTGGTTGGGTTTCCGTGTTGGAAATCTTTCTGAGGAAGGTGGAGTGTGACCATGTCCGGCGTCATATAGTGGGACGCAGGGGCGTGGCCTGGTCACGTGCATGTGAGTGCATTTGTTGTTTCGTGATCACATTATGTGCTAGGAGATAAGAGATATCTCATAATGGCAAAGAGCGAGACGCTCAGCCAGTATTCATATAACTAGGTTATAGGATAACCTTTCGTTATCATCTCTAGGGTTTGTTCCTGGTACAACATGATAGGTTATTACCCCTAGGGTCTGTTCCTGGTACAACATGATAGGTTATCATCTCTAGGGGTTGTTCCTGGTACAACATGATAGGTTATTATCCCTAGGGTTTGTTCCTGATACAACATGATAGGTTATCATCTCTAGGGTCTGTTCCTGGTACAACATGATAGGTTATCATCTCTAAGATTTGTTCCTGATACAACATGATAGGTTATCATCTCTAGGGCTTGCTTTGACAGAGGGATGTTTGACCAGGCCCGATCTGCAGAGGACCGGGAGCCAGGATGTTGCTATAGGTGGTATGATACTAATGACCTATCTGACCCTTCCTCTGTGTGTTAAGTCAATGCATGTAACCTAATTCTAAACAAGTGGTTCTCTGTTTATGACTGATAAGTGTAATACCTTGTTAGCGATCAGTAATGTGTCGTCAATTATGTCATAATGTCATAGCTTTATCATTGTGAATACTATTATGAAGTGATTAAAATAGCTCATGATCTTTGAGAGAAGTGTGTTTGATCAGTTGTAGTATACGCTTCACATTTATACTCAAAACCTCCAATGTGGGGTTTATCACATTTTAAAATAATTTATTACATTTATTTTTAAATGAAAGCATGGCACGAAATCACAACTAACTTCACAACTAACTTCACAACTAACTTCACAATTAACTTCACAATTAACTTCACAACTAACTTCATAACTAACTTCACAACTAACTTTATAACTAACTTCACAACTAACGTCAGAACTAACTTCACAACTAACTTCACAACTAACTTCACAACTAACTTTATAACTAACTTCACAACTAACTTCACAACTAACTTCATAACTAACTTCACAACTAACTTCAGAACTAACTTCACAACTAACTTCACAACTAACTTTATAACTAACTTCACAACTAACTTCATAACTAACTTCACAAATAACTTCACAACTAACTTCACAATTAACTTCACAATTAACTTCACAACTAACTTCATAACTAACTTCACAACTAACTTCACAACTAACTTTATAACTAACTTCACAACTAACGTCAGAACTAACTTCACAACTAACTTCACAACTAACTTCACAACTAACTTCACAACTAACTTTATAACTAACTTCACAACTAACTTCACAACTAACTTCATAACTAACTTCACAACTAACTTCAGAACTAACTTCACAACTAACTTCACAACTAACTTTATAACTAACTTCACAACTAACTTCATAACTAACTTCACAACTAACTTCACAACTAATTTCATAACTAACTTCACAACTAACTTCATAACTAACTTCACAACTAACTTCACAACTAACTTCACAACTAACTTCACAACTAACTTCATAACTAACTTCACAACTAACTTCATAACTAACTTCACTACTAACTTCAAACCATTTTAAACCAGGGCATGTAGAGTAGTTTTGAATCATATATATATAGAATACTGAACCATAGATATAGAAAATGAATCGAATGAATATATATAGAATAATGACCCACATATAGAATAATGAACCATATATATATAACTTCACAACTAACTTCACAATTAACTTCACAATTAACTTCACAACTAACTTCATAACTAACTTCACAACTAACTTCACAACTAACTTTATAACTAACTTCACAACTAACGTCAGAACTAACTTCACAACTAACTTCACAACTAACTTCACAACTAACTTCACAACTAACTTTATAACTAACTTCACAACTAACTTCACAACTAACTTCATAACTAACTTCACAACTAACTTCAGAACTAACTTCACAACTAACTTCACAACTAACTTCACAACTAACTTCATAACTAACTTCACAACTAACTTCAGAACTAACTTCACAACTAACTTCACAACTAACTTTATAACTAACTTCACAACTAACTTCATAACTAACTTCACAACTAACTTCACAACTAATTTCATAACTAACTTCACAACTAACTTCATAACTAACTTCACAACTAACTTCACAACTAACTTCACAACTAACTTCACAACTAACTTCATAACTAACTTCACAACTAACTTCATAACTAACTTCACTACTAACTTCAAACCATTTTAAACCAGGGCATGTAGAGTAGTTTTGAATCATATATATATAGAATACTGAACCATAGATATAGAAAATGAATCGAATGAATATATATAGAATAATGACCCACATATAGAATAATGAACCATATATATAGAATACGATTTGCTGTGTTTTGCATATACGTTTATATCAAGGTAAAAGGTAGGATCTATTTAGACTGGATTTCAATAGGAAAGAAATACAAAATGCACAACAACTGTTTAAAAAAAAATATTATTAGACTATCCTAACGTTAGTTGTATCGAGATTTATACAGGGAAATGACAATCATGACAATCCCTGCTTGAGATTAGCTAACCAGCTCCAACTCAACGTCAGCAAGACAAAGGAGCTGGTGGTGGACTACCGGAGAGGCAGGAAGGGTCCCCCTTCTCCCATAATCCTCGGAGGGGAGGAGGTAGAGAGGGTGGACTCCAGCAAGCTGAACAAGCTGGTGAAGAAGGCGAGCTCAGTAGTGGGTGGTGAGCTGGATAATCTAGAGGTGGTGGCTGAGAGGAGGATGAGGAAAAAGCTAGAAGCCATCCTGGAGAAACCCTCTCACCCCCTCTACGAGGAGCTAGCCAGAATGAAGAGCACATTCAGCCAAAGACTCATCCCCCCGACACACCACAAACCACCTGGGCCGGTCCTTTATACCGGCAGCCATCAGGCTCTACACAACAAAGGGCTTGGACGGCCGGCTCTGCTGCCAGAACTATCACTGTCAGAACTTGGGACTTGAGAACTAGAGACTCACCGTACTGACATGACCGTACTGATCTTGTATTTTGCACTAGAGACTCATATCATTGGACTCTTATCACTGGACTATCTTGTATTTTGTACTTTTTTATATTATTGTATTTGTATATTTTATAGTGTATATAGATACTGGACTGGACTGTATAGGACTGTGAAGCTATGTATCCCCCACCCTGCTTTGACACCCGAATTTCCCCAAGGGGATTAATAAAGGATCGTCTTATCTTATTAGTTTGGCCCAGTGCTGTCGCTCCGTATTCAGTTTCGGGAACGAGTCAAATGTGCAGGTCCTCTTCTCAGACCTGTGGTTACACTCTGGGGCAAAGCACTGCACCATGCCGGCTAGCAAGCTAGCTAGCTACTAACGTTACGTAAAAAAAAAAAACAATAATGTTATAAACTATATAACACAATATGGACAATGAAACAATGATTTACATGAGTATTTACAGTGATATAATATACAGCGAATTAACGTTATACGATTGAAATTATAAATACAAATATGGTAATGTGGTTGTGGCTTTAAAACATTTTGGTTTGCTTTAGATCATCAGAGCACTAGTGTGTTGGGAGACTTATGCCGCATTCACGTTACGTGGGAAGAAGCGGAAGAACCAGCTTCCGACTGGGAAAAACCATTCACGTCAGCATCCTAGTGGTAATTCCTACTAGGACATAATTGGGATTTTTTTATAGACCCCGATATCTCCCACTTCGCGTCACGAATTGCGGAAGTATGGATGTGGGCGTTTCATCGAGTCAACACGTGAAGGCTTCCTAGTTGTAGCAACGAGATGTCCTCTGGTTCTTCCGCATCTTCCCACGTAACGTGAACGCGGCATAAAGCCATGGAGTCTATGCTGTGGTGACATCAGTCAGCAGCGACAAAGTGAAGTGTAGTTTCTCAGTGAATGAAAAGATAAACGTTGTTATTTTGCTATTTTTTACGATTAATTGCGAATTTCTTCATGTTGAGCTATAGATTGTGGATGAATACACACAGAAAGGTACACCATGCCAATGTTCATGCTTTATTTGTTTTAGACGAGACAATTTAGAAATGTGTCCATTGGAAATACATTGCAATTTCAAGTGGGGTGGACCACGCGGGAAACAACAATGACGTAACCACTACACCTCCCTATTGGTAAGCTACCTCCTTATACTACATCATTAATATAATGGAATTTTGGAACCTATGGGACCAATTCTAGTGACTGGCTTGATTGATTGATTGATTGATTGATTGATTGATTGATTGATTGATTGATTGATTGATTGATTGATTGATTTATTGATTGATTGATTGAAAATCAATGGCTGGTCCTTAACGTCCCTCCAGTTTGCTCTGAACAGGGTAAATCTTAATTTTGCTATGATGCCTCTAGCTCATGGAATGAACTCCAACTGTCCTTAAAGCTTGAGTTTCTCCCCACTGTTTTAATTGATTTGTTATCCTTGTTCTTTTGCCTTGTCTTGTTGTCTTATTGTTAGGACTTTATATGCTGTGTGATTTTACATGCTTTTATTTTTTTTTGCTTATTTCTGTATACTTGACGTGACTGTAAATGAGGGAAACTTCAGTTGCCTTTCAAGTTTATATAAAATGTAATTCAATTAAATGTTAAAGGTTAGTCCATTAAATGCAAGAGATCCTCATTGAGGGCGACTGAAAAAAGTCCAACAGGAAAGCAAGTATCTTCCAGTTATATATCGTATTAGCTTACGCTCTGCTTGTAGTGGAACATATCCTATAGCCAGTTTAATACTGAATAAATGTCTTCACATGTACACACCCATCAGCCTGGTCACACCCCCATCCGCTCCTCTACATAAGCGGGGATGTGGCCATACTAACAGCTCCTTCCCTATTTTCACCACCGACAAGTGTCTGTATACACCACTTGAGTGTTGTGGAAAATGTGTATACGAGGGTGGAGGTAGGAAAGGGGTTAGTCTTGACTAGTTTAATATAGGTCAACTAGCAGGGCTCAAAGACACTAGGGCGACAGTCTGGCTGATGTTCTTAAAACAGCCTCAAGATAGCAGATGGACATTTCAGTACATCATATCGTGTGCTCTAATCTTGTGTCTTTTCTCTCTTACACACATACACAGCACACACACAGACACAGCACACACACACAGACACACACAGTCACACAGACACAGCACACACACACAGACACACACAGTCACACAGACACACACACACACACACACAGACACACACAGTCGCACAGACATACACACCGACACACACACACATTCCCTGTGTCACAATACACACATACAATACACACACGTCTGTACACAGACGCACACACACAGACACACACACACAATACACACATACAATACACACGTCTGTACACAGACGCACACACACACAGACACACACACACATACACACACACACACACAAACACACACACACACACACACATCTCACTCTCTCTTCGATGTTCTTAATGTTTTACATCATATCGTGTGTGGATATCATATCTTGCTTATCTCTCTTCATGTTCTCTCTCTCTCCGATGTTAAATCTACGTATCATCTTAATGTACGTCATGTCAGATCTGACATGATGTGATACGT
>NC_140175.1:95569565-95594557 GCF_963971535.1 Notolepis coatsorum
GAAAGGCCGAACAATGCATGCAACCATGTTCGGCCCAGCTTGCAGAACTAATAGCACTAACAGAAGCATGCATAATAGCTAAAGATCGCACGGTTAACATCTTTACAGACTCTGCGTATGCGCATGGCGTATGCCACCTATTCGCGGCCATTTGGAAGGCAAGAGGCTTTAAGAAATCGGACGGCTCACCGATCCTTCACCACAAGCAGGTTGTGGCGCTTATTCAGGCTGTAAAGTTGCCCAAAAGCATTGCTATCGTAAAGTGCCAGGCACACAGAAAAGACCTGTCCTTTGTGACGACGGGAAACAACGCGGCGGACGAGGCCGCGAAGGCGGCGGCTGCGGTGCCGTCCACGGCTGTTCTGATGTTTGCGGCCGAACTGACGACTGAGGTAACTGAGGATAATTTGAGTGATCTTCAGGACTCAGCCACGCAGGCCGAGAAACAGTCGTGGACGGAGAGGGGGGCTGTAGGGGGGGCAGATGGTCTGTGGAGGAGTCATAACGGTTTGATAGTCGCCTCCATCGATCTTCTGTCCTTAGTGATACCTGAGGCTCATGGTGTTGATCACTGTGGAAGAGCAGAGACCCTGAAACGAATCACGAAAATGGGATTTTGGTCCCCAAAGCTTCAGGCACAAATTGACGTTACACTAGCCAGGTGTTTAACATGCTTACAGGGCAATGTGCGCAAAGGAGTACCGACAGTGGCGGCTTACACACCCCTCCCTGAGGGACCATTCAGACATCTGATTATGGACTATACAGACATGATAACGCCAGTGCAGGGCAAACGATACCTCCTGGTAGTAGAGGACTGCTTTAGTCGCTGGATTGAGGCCATTCTATCTAAACACAAGAACGCGGACACAGTGATCAAGTTCCTGTGTCGCGAGGTCATTCCGAGATTTGGAATTCCCACGATATTACAAAGCGATAATGGCCGCGAGTTCATCGACAAGGTGGTTAAAGGGCTGATGCAGAAATTAGGTATAAGACAGCGCCTTTCCTGTGTCTATAGTCCCGGGTCGCAGGGGAAGGTGGAAAGGGCCAATCTGGTCATTAAAAACAAACTGTTGAAAATCTGTATGCAAACTAAGCTTAACTGGATTGATGCTTTGCCACTTGCTCTGATGGCTATTAGAAGCAGCGTAAACCGCCAAACACAGCTAACACCGCATGAAATGCTTACAGGCCGCAGCATGCCAGCACCGCCATTTAGACACCTGGCTAGGGGCCCGGCATTAGATATTTTTGAGCAAGATCTGGAAAAATATCTTCAGCAAGTGACTAAAATACATGAAGCTGTGTTTCGACAGGAGCAGAGAAAGGAGAGAAAGGGGGAAAAGGAGGCGGAGAAGGAAGCCACCAAACCGAGACTGATCCCTGGGGACTTGGTCTTCGTAAAGGTCCACAAGAGAAAGTGGTCATCACCCCGGAGAGAGGGCCCGTACGAGGTGATCCGATCGACTGGAACGGCAGTCCAAGTCAAGGGATCAGCGACCTGGTTCCACTTCAATCACTGCATAAAGGCCAGCGGCGATCTCTTGGGGGATACAATCGATCGCAGTTATGCAGAACCCGACATGGAGGGTCCGAGACGGCAACTGGAAGGTGCAGTGCCTGCTGATGCTCCCGCAGATGTTGGCAGCAGTGTGCGGACGGTCGGCCGGGCACAACGACGTCATTAAGAACCGTCACGGTCGACCCGTCCTTGAGGATGACGGGTTTGAGTGGGTAGGAGTCCCACGGGGTCCCGCTCAGGCTCAAGTACCAGCAGGCTTTCATGACCAGGCTCAGAATCAGGCGCCCCCTTTTCCCTCCATCGAGGAAGGGGGGGAGAAGATAAGACTACAACCAAACGGGGTGTTTCCCGTAGGACCGCAAGGGCATGTTTTTGATTTTGACCATTCCCCCGTTACAGGCGGGGATACTTACCATTATACTAACGAGCATCGGGTTGTGGGGGTAGATAGGAGAGTTGAGCCTGTCCCGAACCAATCACAGGGGACAGGGGTGAGGGGGAAAAGGGAGGTCAAGGACACTGAGTCGGAAGAGGTGGGGGGACAGGATATGTTCCAGAGGACAGCCGGAACGTTGAGGGACTCAGTGGGCTCACTCTGGGCCAGGTTGAGGGGTTTGCTTCCTTCCGGGGAACAAGATGGGGGCGACTATGACTATGACGAGGAAGACCCGGAGGCTGACCCGATGTATAGGGCGGCTTTAGGGAATGAGTGGTTTAAGTGGGTCCAGTACACGAGCGCGCAGAATCAGATAGAGGATTGTTATGTCTGCTCCAAGGCACGTCCGGATAGGCTGCTGGTGAAGGGCACGAAGTTCAGTTGGGCTCAGTGTGACAGGGACGCAGAGGCATGGGAGGGGCCCCATAATAGTCGCCCTTGGTGCGAGGCAGAGTGTTTGGGGTTTCTCGGCTCTAGTCGTTTTAAGGCGGCAGGAAACGTCACGGATTTCAAGGATGTCACTATGCGGGAACGGTGTAGGAAATTGGATGTACGTGTGCAGGGGGTAGCGACGGGGTTGCCAATACCCAGAGGTGTCAAACTATGGCTGACCAAGGATTTCGAGTGCTTGCAAAAGGAGGGGACCCGGGATGTAGGGGAGGTGGCAGAGGGGCGGTGCACTACTATTTGGAGCATCACGACTAACTGTACGAAAGAAGGAAAGTGTGGACACGGGGTCGTGTTAAAGGGAGTGGATACCAACCCACGGCCTGTAGCTTGCCCTTTTCATGTCCAGGATATGGCACTGGCGGACCAATACTGGCTCTGCGGCGGTAGGAGGTTGAGGAATACACTTCCTTTAGATTGGTCAGGTAGATGTGCCCGGGTTCAGGCGATCATGCCAATGGTGGTCCTACCATTATCAGTGACGGAAGGACCTTCTGAGTCTCCTATCTCTCGAACGAAGCGTAGCTACAAGGCAGACCCAAGGGTGTATCTGGACAGCATAGGACAGCCAAGGGGCATTCCAGCCGAGTTCATGGCTAAGAATGAGATTGCGGCAGGGTTTGAGTCTATTCTGCCATGGATATCGGTCAATAAGAACACCGGGTGGATCAACTATTTGTTTTACAATCAGCAGCGGTATCTCAATTACACCGAGGAGGCGTTGGATGCAATGGGGGACCAGATGCACGCGACCAGTACGGTGGCGTGGCAGAATAGACAGGCTCTGAACTGGTTAATGGCGGAGAAGGGTGGAGTCTGTTCCATGTTTGGACAGTACTGCTGCACATTCATTCCGACGAATGTGGGGCCAGGGGGAAAGTTCTCCGAGGCCATGGCTAAGCTGAAGGATTTGAGGGAGGAGTTGAGGGGGAATTCTGGCCGGAATGAAGAATGGTGGGGGAGTGGGGTGTTGGAAAGATTGGGACAGTGGGGAAGCATAGTGATGCAGACGGGGATATCCATCGGGGTGGCAGGGTTGATATTGGTTCTCCTTTTCTGTTGTGGTATGCCTCTCTTGGGTAGGCTGGTAACTTCACACGTAACGAGCCAAATGCTGATGGTGGGACAGAAATAGATTGAGCCACAAATCGGGCCATATCCTCAGCTTTATGCTGCCTTAGAGGGAGACGAGGGGATAGAGGATTAGGGGTATGGTGAGGTAGGGACATTTTCTTTTTGTTGGTTCTTTCCTTTAAGAGTGACGGGGGATGGTCTGAGTGCAGTTTTGTTGGTTTATTCCTTTAACTAGGAATTTTAGTCTGATTTTCTAATGATCCTTCGGCATAGAGATTGCAACCATTGAAAATCATTGCATTGTTTTTTATTTTTTTTTATTTATTATTTTTTGTTTATTTTACTTGTGGTCCTGGTCAAACCGGAATGGGAAGGGGCATCGGCAGAGTGTCGGTTCTGAGCCTGAGGAAGCATTGAGAAGAAGTGGTCGGGGGATCGGTTCTGGGGACTGGAGGGACAAAGGGGGGGGCTAACGCAGTGGGCAAGATGGGCACCTCCCGTCGAAGATGGGGGGACACGTGGTGAGGTCGGTACCAGCGCCTCCCGTCCAGGCATGGGGACATGTTTCTACGAGGACTGGAGGTGTGGCGTGGTGGTTGCTGTATTGGCAAAATGTGACTTTTGGCAATACGGTGAGGAGACTATGGCGTGGGCATGGAAGGGGGGCTGAGCGATGGACACTGGGGCTCAATGTTATGGAAGAGACAATGTCATTTTTTTTTTGGGAGGGATGTTCTATGTTTAGTTCTGACGGTCAACTTCTCCTTTCCCTGATGAGAGTCGCGGTTTCCGGCCGGAACTGTGGCTCATTTGGTAAGCGGTGGAGGTTGGGGGGATTTGTCTGTCAGGTTAGGATTATAAATTGGGGTATTTTGTTGATGTTTTATTATTACTCTTGTTTGGAACGGTTTTGTGTTTTGGTAAGAACGGTAGTCAGCCTTTGTTGGTCCGTTAGGGGTCCAGTGAATGAAGTAAGGTTTCTGGTTTAGATTAGGCATTTAAACTTTTATTATATAATTGTGGTTTCTCGTTTAGTTAGACGTTCACATTTTCTTGGTTATATGATTTGGGTGGGACTAGGGATAGCCCCAAATGGGGGAATGTTGTGGAAAATGTGTATACGAGGGTGGAGGTAGGAAAGGGGTTAGTCTTGACTAGTTTAATATAGGTCAACTAGCAGGGCTCAAAGACACTAGGGCGACAGTCTGGCTGATGTTCTTAAAACAGCCTCAAGATAGCAGATGGACATTTCAGTACATCATATCGTGTGCTCTAATCTTGTGTCTTTTCTCTCTTACACACATACACAGCACACACACAGACACAGCACACACACACAGACACACACAGTCACACAGACACAGCACACACACACAGACACACACAGTCACACAGACACACACACACACACACACAGACACACACAGTCGCACAGACATACACACCGACACACACACACATTCCCTGTGTCACAATACACACATACAATACACACACGTCTGTACACAGACGCACACACACAGACACACACACACAATACACACATACAATACACACGTCTGTACACAGACGCACACACACACAGACACACACACACATACACACACACACACACAAACACACACACACACACACACATCTCACTCTCTCTTCGATGTTCTTAATGTTTTACATCATATCGTGTGTGGATATCATATCTTGCTTATCTCTCTTCATGTTCTCTCTCTCTCCGATGTTAAATCTACGTATCATCTTAATGTACGTCATGTCAGATCTGACATGATGTGATACGTCATGATATCTGTCATGGGGGGGCAGGACTGAGAGGGGATTGAGGGACAGGCAAAGGGATCCAGGACAGAGTGTTTTTGTTCAAGCTGTGGCGATCCTCTTTGACCCATAGCTCTTGCTGTTAAAGAACTTCTTTTCTTAAATAAATTACCTATTTGTTACAATTGGAAATATCGTCTCCTGCTGTGTTAAACAACCTTTCCACAACATGAGTTTAGTGCCGAAATAGTTGTTGGAAAGGAGCTACGTGGACATTGTATCTTGTTTTTTCTCTCTCTCGCCAATTTTCGAGAAAAGCTAAGTCATAATGTCTGCACCTTCGGGGGGTTCGAATGCTCACAACGTCACCCTTCACCAGCGTTTCTCCATTGCCGCGTCCGCCGTGCGTCGTGGGGCTGCTCTGACTCCACGGTCGTGGCAGTCGGATACACCCGAGCGGCGCCCAGTGGTGAGTCTGCCTCTCCGAGGGGCCGTTGAGCTGCCGTCTCCTGTGAGATGGCCTGGTTCCGGCCCTGGTTCCCCTGCCAGTGGACGGTCGGCCGATAGGCCGACAGCTCCTCTGGTGCTTGGGGATTTGCGACGCAGGCTCTTCGCCTCTGCTCGCTCCCGTCGTAGGGCGGCGAGCTGCAGGGCGAACGGCCTGGCTTTGGGGATGTGCTGGAGCCGAACGAGAGTGCTCTTGCCCTGTCTCCGTTTCCGATGGAAACTGAGGATCACATGGAGGGGGCGAGAGCGCGCTTGTTTGATGCCCCAATGGATTCGTATCATTCTCCCCCTCGGGGTGTGGCAGGGAGTGTTGCGTCTCCTTGGGGTCCCTTGTTCTCCGGTGTTGGGTTAGAACCTCCGACCCTGAGACAAGATGCCCAGCTATCTGCTGCGTCGGATGGTGGCGCCCGACATGGCAGCCTCCCGTACGTGAGGGACGTGAGTGACGTGGAGGGAGGTGCGCAAGGGGAGTTGCGTGCCTTGTTCTCCGAGCTCATGGCGGCCGCCGCAGCCGCTAATGGCGTGGCGTTGCCGCAGCCTCTGCCTGCACCTGTTCCTGATGACATGATGGTCATCTCTGGCAACGTCGTCCTGTGAGACAGACGGGCGTTTTCTGCCCATTCTTCCCGTCAATGGAGGCCTACGTGAAACAGGGACAGGTAATCTCCCTCATCACTGGCCTTACCCCCGCCTACGTGCCAGTCACGCGGGTGACGGGTGTGGTCCAGGGACTAAAGGACGGGGTGCCTCGGCTTGATAGCCCGATGACATCCATTCGTTGTCCCGAAGTGGTGTGGGAGCCGTTGCGGAAGCCGGTTCCCCAAGGGAAATCGGCTAGGCAGATGGCTAACTGGAGTGACCAGGCGTACATCACCGCGACTCAGAGCCTAGCTGCAACGTCCAACATTGCGCGCTATCTTTGTACCCCTCTGGCATCCCTGTATACGTCCCGGTCCGCCGGGCCCAGGTCCGGACTCGTTCTCGTCGACCTGTTGGCCTGGGTTAACCCCTTCTTGAGAACTGAAACACTTGTACTGCTGTATAGCCGGTGTATACCCGCAGTTGTGTTTTGGAGTTTTTTCTTGGGGGGGGGTTATAGGAACAACCGCCTCCTGTTAGGTGGTGGTTGGTTTCCAGGGCCCTCATTTATCAACTTGACGTACGCACAGATATGTGCTTAAGCCGTGCGTACAACCATTCCTAAGCAAAGTGTGGGATTTATCTATTTGAACTTGTGCTTGACTTTGTGCGTATATTTAAGCACAGGTCGGACCATGCGTAGGTGGCGCCGGTGGTAGAATATTTTCACAACGCGGAAATAAGCACTGACTGTGCTCTGCGTAACTCAACTCGTTATTATTTTGCGCATATATTGCAGAAATACGGGAACGTTTTGATTATATTTAAAAGGCTTTGCCATTGTTAAACGTAATAAGTGGAACCCCGAAGCTGTAAGCAGAATACAAGTCATATGAACACCCATGATATAAAAAACGCATTGCAATTAGAACAGACAGAGGTTATTTGTTGAGTGTATGTGTATACAAAACCCTTGCAATAAATGTGTCTTACATGAATGAAAAGCATACATGCTCTGGACACAGAGCATATATCGTGTGGGTGATATCATGACTTGTATTCTGTGTCAAAGCCTAAATCAAAACGTTCCCGTATTTCTGCAATCTATGCGCAAAATAATAACGAGTTGAGTTCTAACAAAGAACGTATTACATGCTGGTAGGCTGATAGAGTAAACTATGATATGAATATGAATATGATATGATATATAGGTATACTGGTCCGTCCGCGAGGATATCGAGGACTGTAAAATAGCGACAGTAGTGTAATTATAACGGGCTCATGCGGGAACAAGAGGTTGGCTTGCTTGTTTGGCACGGGGGGCAGAAGCAGAACACCCACCTCCAAACGCCATTAAATATTGTTTCAAATAAAAAGCGACATACTATTATTTTGTGTCATGTTTCCAAATAAGATTGGCCAAAACGGAATGCTTTCTACTTCAATTTGTTGATTAGAATAGATTACCTCGCTCCGTTGAAACTTCACTGAGCTCAGCACACAGACATGATAATAATAATAATAACAACAACAATAATAATAATGCTTCATTTTACATAGCGCCTTTCAAGAGACCCATGCAAGGTCGCTTTACATAGATGGGGGGGGGGGGAATAACAAAGTAATAAAGATAGTGGACAGACTATGTAAATGATGGGATTCAAGTTCGCGTTTTTATTGATCATAGGCATGCTGTCAGAGTATGATATCTTAATCAAACATTCTAGAACATTTGTCGTCACAGATCATGTCATAATAGAACATAGGCTACATGGCATGGTCCATCGTGATATTGTGTAGACTGTTATTACTGTACCACCCATTGTGACAACAGCCTTGTGAGCTCCCGCACACAAACATGATGGAATTCAAGTTCATGTATTGAAAGGCAGGCTACATCATACATGGCAGTGAGATTCATTGTTCTTGTATATGCTCTCGTATTATTGTTTATATAGGCTACCCAATACTGGCATCAAAATAGATTGTATGCCTCTAGAAATCATATGCAGCAGGTAGAAAATTGACGGAAAATCCGTCGCGATTTGGAATAAAATTGAGGAGAACTTTAATCCCTGGGTATTAATCAAACAAAACGGAAAAAGGCAGTCATATTCCAGCACGGTCTTTATTAGTGTTTGCGCTGCCCAGGCAGCAATGGTTAATAGATATCATATCCGACATCACCGTACGTGTACACGTCTGTCAGCCTGTCTCATAACACGCTTTCCTCGGTTTAGTCCATTTTTCCACATTTCATGGGGGTGTCCATTACCGTATATGGTTAATCGGGGCGGTTTTGGTATGCAAATACGTGAAAGTGTGCACGAGCCTCGGCGTAGGACCAAGGTGATATTTATCATGACAGGTGTGCGTAGGACCTGTGTACGCACGTGTGATGAATCCCGTTTTTTTTGTGCGTGCACACATTCTAAATTCTGTGCTTAAGTATGGAAATAGAACATTTTCTACGTCACGTTGATACATGAGGGCCCAGGTGTGTTGGTAGCGGAGTCGACTCTCGGGTTAGGCCGGGCTTGACCCCGTCTGCCTGCGAGTGTGCTCCCGCACCTTTCATGACGTCTGCCAATCGGGTCAGCCTTCTCTGCCTCGGCCCCTCTAGAGGGTGGTTTTTTTTTGTGGAGGCTGCGACATGGTGCACAGCATACCGACCGCCCCTTCCGCCGGGGTGCTGTTTTCAGCAGACCCCTTAGGCGCCTGTCTAGTCCGCAGTGCTCCAGGCACAGGTCGAGTCCTTTTGACCTGTTGCCTGGATTGAGGGATCAACCTCTTTGGGGGTTGTCTCCCCGGTGCGCTGCCTGGTCCCGCTGTGGGGGTCTAGCCTCTTGAGGGCTTCAGGGCGGTGTGCTGTAGGGGGGAAGGGCCTGCTCTTGGATGGGCCCTGTCCGATACGCTGGCGATGTGGGGGGTGGTGTCACTAGTGACCGCCTGGTGGGGTCTCGATGCTGCGGCGTCGTTGGCCTCACCAGGCCCCCTTTTTCCGGGGGGTCCTGACTAGGGATGCTCGATATTGGCTTTTTTACCGATACCGATATACCGATATTGTCCAACTCCTAATTTCTGATACCGATATCAACCGATATCAACCGATACTGATATATGCAGGGTTCCCCCCCCCCCCCCCCCCCAAAAACGGAATAATTTCAGGTAATTAACATTACATATCTCTTCTCGTGTAATTAACACAACATTATGCATACTTTGACAATAAATAAAATAATAATTTGTTCTTACTTGCTTGCCTGGGTAAATAAAGGTTAAATAAATGTAAAAAAATATATAAAATAAAAAAACTTTAACCGATACCGATATTTTCCTATATCACATTTTTATGCCAATATCGGCCGATAATATCGGTAGGCCGATAATATCGGACATCCCTAGTCCTGACCCTTCCTGGGGCTGGGTCCTCCTTCGCACTCTGCTACGGCCTTGCCACAGGGTTGGGTTCTTGACCTTGACCCCGTGATATTAGGGATTGTAACAGTTTTTTTTTCCTTCCCGTTCGTTCCCTAGTGGCATGTGGGTTGCACGCCTGTGTAGTCGTGGGTTCTTCTGTGGGAAGGTAAGTCCCACGATCTGCTCACCCTGTGCGTTGAGTTACTAAACCCTCTTCGCACGGTCGGATCCGATTCCCTCCCGTCCTCCACTAGGGGGGTCCGGGGGCTCGGGTCCTCCCCGGTTCTGATGGTTGTGGGGGGCCTCAGCGGGTACATTTGTCGAGCTTCCGCTCTGCTCAGCTCCTGTGTTCCACTACAAGCAGAGCGTAAGCTAATACGATATATAACATACGGTTATCCTATAACCATAGTTATGAGTATAGCGAGCGCTCTGCTCGGACTCACTGAGGACCCCGTGGTCTTCGCCTTCTTGGGAAGGAGCTGTTAGTATGGCCACATCCCCGCTTATGTAGAGGAGCGGATGGGGGTGTGGCCAGGCGGATGGGTGTGTACATGTGAAGAAATGTATTCAGTATTAGACTGGCTATGGGATATGTTCCACTACGAGCAGAGCGCTCGCTATACTCATATAACTATGGTTATAGGATAACCGTATGTTCAAGTTCAAGTTCAAGTTTCTTTATTATTTGTCATACAGAAATACAGAATACTTTGCATGAAATGTTTCTTTCCGTTTTTTTCCAGGATCAGCCAGGGAAAGGGGTGGAGTCACCCAGGGAAAGGCGTGGAGTCGACTACTAAGCTCGAACCGATCACACTGGCTCATGAATTTCTTTACATTGAAAAGCTTAATGTATTATGATACTAATGCTGCCTTCCAATGGAACTTGTGAGTTTGTGGTCTCGACATGAGAGGTTGAGTACACAATATACTTAGCGTTCAAGATAAGATAAGATATTCCTTTATTGATCAGCATGCAGGAGGGGGATGGGAGGTACAGGTATGGGCAGGGTAATAGTGGAAAGACATAAATATAGGCAATGGGTCTCATTCTCCAAACATTTTCAAAGAGTTCTTTTGGAAGACTTATCTTGGAACCACTGAGACAGAATCAATGACAAGTTCACTCTGAGTCCTGAACGTGCTGGTAATATGTCTTAAGTGGCTGAAACGGTCGCACCTGTGACAAGATCTGGTACCTGCTTGGCGAATGTGATTCTGTCTTAAACTCAAAAGCGTGTTCCCGTTCAGGTCATTTGCATAAAAACCAACGCCTCCAGAGCTCCTTATAAGGCAACTAGTGACGCAGCTGTGTGAAAATGGAATGGCGGAAGTGCTTTGCGAGTCTTGCGACCCATCGAAATGCGATTAGATTAATGTATTGGCATCATATATAGTACAGCTCATGGTACACCTGCCGCAGCGCGCACACGCACGCACACACACACACACACGCGCGCGTGCAGTACTGTATATGAATGAATTAATGAAATATTATATATATAGCCTACGGCGTAATGAATGAACGCAGTATGGCTTGTTATTCCATTAATGACTTGTTTCATTAGGATTTGGTAGCTGTATGTGTGCTCTGCCCTACGTACAGTATACAGTATTGTTATGGAATATTAATGCAGTCTATTTCCACCGATTAGCTTTAGTTCTTATTTATTTATTTATCCACTGTCATTTCAGTGTTGGTGTATAGGCTATATGGTGTATTTCAATATAAGTTTAATTGATTAATGATATATTCGAAGGAATGCAGGTTTATAGCTATATCAACCGCCTCCAATGTACAGTAAATGACCAAGTATGGTTTTGTCAATATTCCAATGTACAGTTTTGCTTGTACAGTGTCCCCCACCCACCCCTCCTACCCAACCTCCTCCAACAGTTTCTACGTCAAATGTACTCTCTTTTCTGGACTCTTTTTGTATCACAAACAGTACTGTATTTGCAAATCTGGTATGTCATAAATGTATAGATGTAGCAGTACTGTCTATCTGTATGTCGTGTGTGTCATATATGTTATGATGAATTGAAAATGGGGGACCCTGATGTAAACAAGACGAAAGTCTTTCTCTGGTCTGCATCCCCTTAACAATTGTATGTAATTGAGCTGTACTGTACTGTACCCATTCTGCAATCTGTTAATAAAGTTTTCAATCAATCAATCAAACAAAGGTCTGTCCCATTGTATACCAATCAATAGGATACATTGCATGTTGACCTGCATTCTTTCAAATGTATATAATTAATCATTAAAACAGATGTGTAACAAATAAGAAATACAAATTCCACAGAAGGCATTAAATAATTATTATTTTCAATCATTTCACAATAATTGCATAATTGTGTTTGAATATCTGAGTAATTAAAGTAATTATACATTTGTCCAAAATAGCTGGTTCAGATATGGTTAAGCAGCTGCCCTGTGATCAGATTAATCCATATTATTATTTTTTCCGACATCAAATGCGTAATTTCTTATCGTACAAATATTGTCATATTTATTTTAATTATGATAAGTAATTAATTCCAAGGAGGCCTGTAGCGTTAACATGAAGGAATCACTATGAGAACACAGTCTGTCAAGTTAATACAATTTTCAATTAGTCAAGCAATCAAGAGTGCTCCTCAGGACTCTTAAATCTGCTCTCAGCCACGCTCAAATCTGATCTCAGGAAAATTTGGGGACTCGCACTCCCAGCCCTAATATGTCTTAAATGGCCAGAAATCTGCCTAAGAGGAAATTTTTGGTCGTAAATTCGTTCGGGAATGAGACCCAATATAATTAACTCTGAATATAAAAATATGAGACAAATAAACAGTGTAAACAATATAATCAACTCTGCCAACAAAGGTGTATAATCAGTTATATTATATGTTACAATAAATATAGGCAATAGAGAATTTGAATCTGATTATATACTATAAGTAAGAGTAAAAGTAAACTATACACAAGGTACTCTAACTGGCATGATATACATCTCAACATTTTTTATACCATGACCCCATTTTATTTAGGATTTTTTTTGGCGACCCCACACTTAATGTATCGTGTAATTTCAATGTGGAATTAAGGAATATCAAAATAAAGCACACGTTGTTGAACTTGATCATGCATATTTATTTGGAACATTTTATTACAGCACTATGTTATCAATACACATTTATAAAACGAGGGATATTTAGCCAAAATATCTTGCCAGAACATAAAAAAATATATATAATATTGATTATTATTATTCTTTTTTTACTTGCCACTGTCACCTTCCCACGACCCCACTTTGGGTCGCGACCCGTAACTGGAGAACCGCTGATATACATCATACGCTGTAGTCTGGTTGTGAGGACACCATTGTCAGACAACGGGGGTAACGTGTCTTGAAGCCACTGAGGCTAACGATAACTAAATACAAAGTCATAATGACGTTTTTTAAAAGCGTCAGCACTACGTCAGAAGTCGTGAACTCTTGAGCTTTCAGAAAACGTCCACTTACGATGTCGTGAATAACAGTGGGTCGTTCATATGGACTCTTCTCGTGAATACGGTAAACACAACCCCATTTGAAGACAGCATAACTTGACATCTCCTTTCAAGGAACAGAAAGGCCATGCCCCCCTCAACATACTGAGAGTTGGCTGTGCTCAGAGAGGGTGCACTAAAACAGAATTACCTCATGCTGCTAAGCAAGAAGGCTTTTAATAGTCTAATTTTCCAGAGACTTCCAAACAAGGCACGTGGGGGAAGCTATACTTTTCAAGTTTAGTAAGTAAGTAAAGCACATTTAATAAAACAACTGTAGTTGTGCTGTACATATAAATGGCACTATAATAAAACACAGTAAAACATGGTAAACAAAGCAATACAAATACGACAAATATAACAACAAATATGATACAAAAATAAAAAGATGAATACAAAAAATACACGAGATAAAACAGGGCAGGTGTGAGATCAGGAGGAGATCCATTACATAAGAGGGAGCCGGGCCATTGAGGTCTTTGAAATTAAATAATAAGACCTTATGTTGACAGAACTGGCTATGGGGCGACAATAATATGTTCATGAGGCATGGTTTCTTTAATCTGCGTGGTTTATTATTTACATTTCACAACAGCAGCACATGAGATCTCCTCTCCGTGAGAGGTAGGTGGGAAGAGACAGAGGGGGAGTCGGCATCAGCTTATATACCCTCTACCTGGCGGTAACATTAACAGCTCCGACTATAGCGCCCTCCAGTGGAAACAGTTATGCATAGTTAGACAGTTACTCAGTTACTAGCAATCATATATAACCTCTAACTTTAACACCTTAAAATGGATCCTTTACTGGACTCTGAGCCAGCTGAAGGGAAGCTAAAACTGGGATGATGTGGTCTCTCTCTTTAGCGCTAGTCAGCATTTCTGGCTGCAGCATTTTCTACAAGCTGCAAACGGGATATGGATGGCTGACTCCTAGATACAGGGAGTTTAACTTGCATAGTAGGCTCATCCGTTTCCCAAGTCGTCAGGGGAACGGATGAGTCTACGCGAGTTAGCGTGTAGCGGCATGGTGGTGTAGTGGTTAACACTGTCGCCCTCACAGCTAGAAGGTTGTGAGTTTGATTCCCGCTTGGGGACCAGGTAGCCGTGTTGCCAGTTACCCAGGTGCGGTATCTCCGTGTGGAGTTTGCATGTTCTCCCCCCGTGCTCGCAAGGGTTTCCCCTCCCGATAAGATAAACCCAATGGAAAAACATGCGCAACAGATCGCTAAAGCTGTCGCGTCCCTGACGAAGACGGACAGGAGCACTTGGATTGGTCCCCGGGGCGCGGCGCACGCTGCAGCCCTCGTCTGCTCCCGGCTGCCCTTGGGGGGGAAAGGACGACGGGATGAGAGGTGCAGAGAACATTTCGTCAGCGACTCAGTGCATGTGTGTGTGTTCCTGTGGGTCGCCCATTGCATGTGTGTGTGTTAATCTGATGACAAATAAAGACTTATACTTATACTTAAACTCCCCTTTATCTAGGAATCAGCCATCCATATCCCACATGCTCCCACCGGCTGGGCTCTGCGTGGCCTCCTACTTGGCAGTAGTAGTAGTAGTGGCTGTCCCGGCGACCACAGCCACTCGACTGATCCTCCTACGCTTGATCGCGGTGATGCTGTCGAGGCAAACCACTTTGTTTAATATCCATTAATATCCATGATGATGCACGGCTTCAGCAGGCAATGAACTGCTGCGGTCAGGCGAGCGCTACCGGAGCCTCATGGCCAGTACAGAAAGAGTCACAGAAGGAGCTTCTATCCCCAGGCCATCAGGATGCTCAACGACAATGACACTATCGCTGCCGGCGGAACAAAACCTCGTAACTCCCTTTTTTTTATCAACTCAGTAGAGTAGATCATCCTCCATGTGTGTGTGGTTTTACAAAGTTTAAACAATGGGAAAGCATTAAACCAATCATCTGTCTAAACCTCGTAACTCTATTCGCCCTCAAATCTGTGTTCGTTTTTTTCATCTGCTGAAAAGTTGGGTTTTTGGAGTTAGGAGGTTTTGTTCCGCCAGCAGCGCTATGTAACAACCCATCATCTACACACACTGCACACACATCCACATGTACACAACCACTTTAAACAAACACTCACCTTACCCCTCACTTTATTCACTTTATACACTTTAACACACTTTATATTTAGAGATTTGCACCACATGCATACCTCATTTGCACCAAGTTTTGTACCTCTGCATTGTACCTCACTGTTACTCATTTTACTCTGTATTGTATATTGTATGTATATTGACTTTACTTACTTTTTACTTACTTCTTAATAATTTTTTTTTCTTTTTACTGTAGGTAGCACACTCTCAGGGGCTCATACAGAGACAAGCATTTCATTATACAGTATTCTGTATTTTTTTGTGACAAATAATAAACACTTGAAACTTGAAGCGGAGACCGTCTACATCACATCGCCCGGCAAACACTGGTCCGCCGGCGACATCGTCTCCCTGACGACCAAACACACAGTTCAGGTACGACTCTGTTACAATGTTAGGGTTCACTTAAACGTGCGTGCATGGGTCTTACACGTGCAGGATACATGTGCATATATGCATTTTCTAGAACTTGTACATTATATGCATAACTGGGTTTGGTGTTTTAATTAGTTGTAAAATTGTTGCGGTCCAATGTCATATTGTGCAAATAATTATGTTAGGATGCACTTACAAACGTGTGTGTATGGACCTATATTATGGGTCTCACATAATGCAGAATATCTATTTTTGCTAAACGTATGCAATAGTGGGGTTTGGTCTTTATTTAGCTGAATAATGGTTGTAGTGACACAGAGTAATACCTGTCCCATACAGTTATGAGCTTTAAAATAGTTTCTTCCCCACTGCCATACGGACACTGAACTCTCTATAACAATCCCCCTACCTCTGCTGCTACGGACATCAATCAATCAATAAATCAGATGTATTTATATAGCACATTTAACATGACACGTGTCAACCAAAGTGCTGTACAGAGGGTAGATACACATAGATACATATTGACAACAATCACACTCCGTTTTTATGGGAGGGCACACAGGCAAACACATAGGAAAATAGGGCATGAGTCAGTGAACGGGAAAGGCTAGTAGGTAGAAGTGGGTTTTGAGCCTAGACTTGAAGGCATCTGTCGAGGGGGCAAGCCTAATGGAGGTGGGGATGCTGTTTCACAGTTCAGGGGCTACGACAGCAAAGGCACAGCCCCCCCTGAGCTTGAGGTTAGACCTCCGGACTGTCAGGAGCCTCTGATCGGCTGACCTGAGGGACCTGGTGTTGGAATAGGGGGATAGGAGGTCTGAGATGTAGGAGGGGGAGTGACCATTAAGGTCTTTAAAAACAAATAGGAGAACCTTAAAATCTATCCTGTAGCGTACTGGAAGCCAATGAAGGGAGGCAAGGACAGGGGTGATGTGGTCTCTCTTGCGGGTTCCGGTCAACAGTCTGGCAGCGGTGTTTTGTACCAGTTGTAAGCGGGACAGGGAAGACTGGTTAATGCCTATATAGAGGGAGTTGCAGTAGTCTAATCTAGATGAAATGAAGGTGTGGATGACTCTCTGAAGGTCTGCAGGGGAGAGAAGGGCTTTGAGTTTGGCAATGGTGCGTAGTTGGAAAAAACATGCCTTTACCACTGAGTTCACTTGTCTGTCGAATTTAAATTGTGGGTCAAAAATGACACCTAGGTTCTTGACATAAGGCTTGACCAGGGAGGACATAAATTGTGATATTGTGGTTTTTGTATTTATGTATCCATGTATTTAACTGCATGTAGTCGTGTGTATTGTAAGTAATGTTCTATGTTGGAACAATGTTATATGCATTGAAAACAAATTCCACCAGCCTGGCTGTGTGGTCATTAAAGAATATAATCTAATCTAATCTAATCTAATCTAACACTTTTGTAATAATAATAAATAATAATAATAATACATTTTATTTATAAAGCGCTTTTCAGGAACCCAAATATGCTGACAATGAGCAAAACAAATGAACAGAGAAACAAAGAACCACAGGGAATAAGCAACAGTATGAGGACAGAGGACATACAACCACGGGTAACAAGTAACAGATACAGAGTCCAGTAGGGGAACAGTCGGGGAAGTAAGGAAACCGAGGGGAAGGGGGGGGGGGGTCAGGAGAGGGAGAGAAAGTAGGGAAGGGGAGGGGAGGAGGTAGGTTGGAGGAGGGTGGTTATGGGTAGGGAAGGTTGTATGCTTGGGAGAACAGGTAGGTTTTAAGTCGGGATTTAAAGGTGGAGAGTGAGGGGGAGTCTCTGACTGTCTGAGGGAGGGTGTTCCACAGTCTGGGTGCAGCTCGTGAAAATGCCTGGTCACCAAAACGTTAAAGTTTGGATGACAGGACGCGTGTATCACTTCCGCAACGGATTTAGTCGGATTTCGGTTTCCGGGTTTGCCTGATTGGCCGCGACGGCCACGTGACACGCTGTGGCACGCCCCCGCGGCAGCGGCAGACTCGGCAGGCTTGCCGCTGCACCCTGCTGTGGCGAGACGCTGGAGTTCACTTCCCCTTTCACATCGCGCCACGCTTATGCTGTCTAGCACAGTCTCTAACAGTAACAGTAAGAAGCATTTTGGATAAAAGTATTCTGTACTTACATTTTACATTTACATTTAGTCATTTAGCTGACGCTTTTATCCAAAGCGACTTACAAGTTCTGTGCGACAAGACAGCAAGAAGGGTATAACTCTATCAGCTGAGTAACAATGTTCATCAAAGTGTTGCGTGTTACAGTGTAGGTTAGTTTATTAGGACAAGTGCATGACATTAAGGTTAGTCGGGGTTAGATTTTTTTTTTTTTTTTTTTTTTATCATTTCAGATAATGGTTGAAGAAGTGAGTCTTTAGTCGACGGCGAAAGATTGGACGGGATTCGGCTGTCCTAACTGGGATGGGTAGTTCATTCCACCATTGTGGGGCAAGGACTGAGAATAGGCGGCTTCTCTTTGATGACCCTCCGGGAGCTTGGATAGGAGTAGATCTGAGGCGGCCAGAAGATGCAGAGCGTAGGGGTCTTGAGGGTGTGTAGTTAGAGACCATTGACCGGAGGTAGGCGGGAGCGGTTCCCTTTGCCGCACGGTATGCTAGGTCGAGGGCCTTGAAGCGGATACGTGCAGCAATGGGGAGCCAGTGCAGGTCCCTAAGAAGTGGGGTGACATGGGCCGACTTCGGTAGGTTTGAGATCAGGCGGGCCGCTGCGTTTTGAATGAGTTGAAGAGGCTTGGTGGCAGTGGCCGGGAGGCCAGCTAGCAGTGCGTTGCAGTAGTCGAGGCGGGAGATGACTGTTGATTGGACGAGGAGTTGGGTGGCTTCTTTTGTCAGGAAGGGGCGTATCCTTCTGACGTTGCTCAGGAGGAATCTGCAGGTTCTGGTTGTTGCTGCGATGTGAGCAGAGAAGTTCAGCTGGTCGTCGAGGACAACTCCAAGGTTCTTGGCGGTCGGCGACGCGGTCACAGCTGCATTCTCGACTGTGATGGAGAGGTCGGTCAGGGGGGAGGATTTGGCCGGCAGGTGGAGCAATTCTGTTTTGCTTAGGTTCAGTCTGTATGACAACAATGTATGCCTTTCAAATGTTAAATGATAAATGATTAAATGATACACACTGAAATCTACGCTCTCTCATCCTGCTTTCCACAACGCGACAATATTATTAAACAGCAGCTCTGTCATTGAAGTGGGAAAAGTGAGCCGTATTGTATATTAGTACATTGCATAGTATATTGTATATGTATGGTAACTCAGTTACTTCTATTCTGCATCGAACATTGTACATATGTCTATACTGAACAGCACAGAGCTGCTGTTTAATAATATTGTCGCGTTGTGGAAAGCAGGATGAGAGAGCGTAGATTTCAGTGTGTATCATTTAATCATTTATCATTTAACATTTGAAAGGCATACATTGTTGTCATACAGAAGTACAGAATACTTTTATCCAAAATGCTTCTTACTGTTACTGTTAGAGACTGTGCTAGACAGCATAAGTGTGGCGCGATGTGAAAGGGGAAGTGAACTCCAGCGTCTCGCCACAGCAGGGCGCAGCGGCAAGCCTGCCGAGTCTGCCGCTGCCGCGGGGGCATGCCACGGCGTGTCACGTGGCCGTCGCGGCCAATCAGGCGAACCCGGAAACCGAAATCCGACTAAATCCGTTGCGGAAGTGATACACGCTGACAGGACAGTGAGGGAAGCAGTCTCTCCGTTGAAAAGTCACATAGTAAGCAGCATGCACAGGCATGGTGCATTTATATTTATTATTATTATTATTATTTATTATTATTATTATTATTATTATTATTATTATTATTATTATTATTATTATTATTATTATTATTATTATTATTATTATTATTATTATTATTATTATTATTACATTATTATGTTCCCAGGTAGCCACACAGCCACAGGTATGTTACCTCCATAACGTTTCAACTGGTTAGTTAGCTGAATGGTAACAGCAAAAACCCGCTATGTATCGTTTTTATGTATTATAGGCAATGATCTTTAAATGATCTGGTCATGGATCAAATAGATGAATTAACACCAACACAAATATTACTGCTAATATTGATCATACAGTATATTCATATTGGATTACATCATATGGAAAAATGGTCTAGCACATTGACACGTCACGTCTACGACACGGCCAGGATGTCGGTTTGGAACTATTATTTACACTGTTTCTAATATCTTACACGGTTTCAATTAAAATGTTTGACTGTTTAACTTGCTCTTCAGACTCAGAATTACATGAACACACCTCGGCACAAGTCTCCCCACACACTGAAGCCACATGTCCAAACATTTGGCACCTTCTGGTACAAACTGGAAGCAGTACAAAAGGTCTCACTGGGAATCTGACTCCTCTCTCAGCCAGTGCTCCTACTTCCCTCATTCATCCCATTCACAACTCGGCAACACTGACAAGCTCTGCTCTCTCTGTCCATCATTGTAACGTGTCTGACGGCCTTGCTTCACAAGCGCTTACAGAGCCCTTGGAACTTCTCAACATCCCAATCGATTGGCACAGGAAGTGACTTATCTGGTTATTTAGTCAATTCTTCATCCGCACTCTCTAGGTTGCTGTCACAACGATTTGTCACAATTTATCACTTCCTTTTTCTGTGATATTTCCCAGTGGAGCCATGTTCCATTCGTCTTGAGTTCCTTTCCTCTAAACAGTGGTGGACTTGCCTCAACACTCTACGGTCCATATTAGGCACACTGTATACCCCTTCTTCTTTGTTCATGTGACTTGTGCATTTGTAGCCTCATACAATAATTGCCTAAGTAATTTTTTACTTAATAGAGATTTCTTATGCCTATGTCCTCAGCCAATCAGAACGCTTGTTACTTAAAAAAATCCCCATCTGCCTAACTCACTCGTGTGACTTGTGCATTTTAACGTTGCATACACAGACGGCGATCGCATGACTTAGGCAAGTAAAACAACTGCCTAGTGTATGACATGAGGAAAAAATTCCTTATTTTGTTACGCAATGGTTGTTGTGTTTTTGTATTTTTGCAAACTTGTTGATACACCTTGTGGAACTTATTTTCTAAATATAAATGAAAAACTCCTACACATTTGCTGGAAAATTAGTTTTTTCTTCTTTTCCAGAAATCTTGAAAAATTACTTAGACAATTATCGTATGAGGCTAACGATATATCCATTAAATTCCTGCTGGTGAGCACGGTCTACATTCAGGGGCTCGTTGGTCTATAGTGTTACTTATCCGCAGGGGTGTAAAAAGTACCCAGAAATTATACTTAAGGGGAGACCACCCACCTAAAATACCATTTTCCTGATTTTAGGCCAATTTTCTGATTTTTGTATAATGTTTCCCCTTTACATGTTTTCTTTCAAACTAGTGAAATCATTTTGCATGATTGCATCCATAAATGTGCACATATTGAATGGGGAACTGCCTCATTTGCATATATAAACATAAAATTCAGAAAACTTGCAATATATTTTTTCTTAGTTTATATGTACATAACAAACTGGGAAAGTTTCATTGTGATATCTATTCAAATATTTGTTTAGCCTATTAAGGGGTACAGTAATCGGTTGTGTTGCACTGTTACTACTACTACATCATTATTATTATGTTATTATGTTATTCAGTTATCAGGCATGTGTTTAGGTTGTCTATTACTAATGGTTTGATTGGGTGTTGTGTTTGTAAATAGCGGTTTCAAAAAAAAAGTATGACATTTTACAATACAGAACTTTGAAGGCATTTTCCCAAAGGGTAGACATGTACAGTACCATTTCCCTAGCATCTACACACACCAACCTTTCCACCTTTATTCATATCTATATCCTGCTTCTTTGTGCCAAAGGGTTTGTTGATATGTCATACATAGCCTGATTTACAGACAATACAAAACTTTAAAGGCGTTTTTCTCAAAACGAGATTTTATGAGTTTGTATTACACATAAAACAAACAATCTCAATTTCTCTAGTACCTCCACACACCAAACTGGCCACGTTTCCTCCTATCCATATACCACAACTTTTTGCTAGAGGATTTTTTGATATATCACTCATCCAGATTTTTTTAACATTTTATACAAGAAATTGATGCAAAAAATAGATTTTTTAATGACTAGCGGGTCATAAAAGGTAATAAATTCCTGTTCGGGTGGCATATCAAAAAACCTCTAGCAAAAAGTTCGGTATTTAATGTTAACATGAAAAACCAATATCTATATATCATCCATTTTTTCAAAATTTTGTTTGGGGTAACATGCAAAAAGGGGCCATTTTGAATAGACCATACCCCTTTTTTGGTAATAAAATTATGCGACCAAAAATAAATTATACGTTTTTTTCTTTTCTTTTCTTTTTTACTATTCTAAACAATTAAGATGTTTGCTAATGATTTCATCCTTTATAATTTTTTTTCATGCATCACCTCCTTCTGTTTCCCTCGCTCTTCACTTCTCCCATAGTCCCGCCACCTCCTGCATATTAGGCTTACTAGGCTACAGGCCAAGGGAGATATTAGGCTACAGGCCAAGGGAGATATTAGGCTTCAGGCCAAGGGAGATATTAGGCTACAGGCCAAGGGAGATATTAGGCTACAGGCCAAGGGAGATATTAGGCTTCAGGCCAAGGGAGATATTAGGCTACAGGCCAAGGGAGATATTAGGCTACAGGCCAAGGGAGATATTAGGCTACAGGCCAAGGGAGATATTAGGCTACAGGCCAAGGGAGATATTAGGCTACAGGCCAAGGGAGATATTAGGCTTCAGGCCAAGGGAGATATTAGGCTTCAGGCCAAGGGAGATATTAGGCTTCAGGCCAAGGGAGATATTAGGCTTCAGGCCAAGGGAGATATTAGGCTTCAGGCCAAGGGAGATATTAGGCTACAGGCCAAGGGAGATATTAGGCTTAATAATCTCCAGGCCAAGGGAGATATTAGGCTTACTAGGCTTCAGACAAAGGGAGATGTTATTAGACTTAACACAGTGCACAGTGACCTGATTGGCCGGCCCTGGCCCCACACTGGGTTTGATTGGCCGGCCCTGGCCCCACACTGGGTTTGATTGGCCGGCCCTGGCCCCACACTGGGTTTGATTGGCCGGCCCTGGCCCCACACTGGGTTTGATTGGCCGGCCCTGGCCCCACACTGGGTTTGATTGGCCGGCCCTGGCCCCACACTGGGTTTGATTGGCCGGCCCTGGCCCCACACTGGGTTTGATTGGCCGGCCCTGGCCCCACACTGGGTTTGATTGGCCGGCCCTGGCCCCACACTGGGTTTGATTGGCCGGCCCTGGCCCCACACTGGGTTTGATTGGCCGGCCCTGGCCCCACACTGGGTTTGATTGGCCGGCCCTGGCCCCACACTGGGTTTGCGTCCGACTCATGACCTTTCCTCGCATGTCACGCTCCTGTTTTTCCCTTCCTGTTTTTTGACTACCGTTTAATACAGCCGTCGTTAAAAAACGATCTGTAACTACGGTGGACGCTGAGGCGAGAGTCCAAGCACTGAGTGGCCAGTGGCCAGTGGAGAAGGATGCCATAAATCTTCTCGTGTCCTGCGTTGGACCAGAAAGTGGAAACAAGCAGCATAATGGAGACAATGTGTGGAGACACAGTGGAAATATGTACAGTACAAAGCCCCACAGTGATGTTATGGAACAAGCCCATTGAGGCCTCCTGTTCAAGAAAGCGGTTATTCATGCAGTGATGTAATTATTTCTCTAAATGTTTTATTAGAAATATATTCCTTGGCTTTAAGCTGCCGCCCGTTTTTTATTTAATGCAAACGTTTTGAGAGAAATAAATTGAAAAAGAAAAAAGAATTAAACCCGTCCATTTGCTGATTCTATCACGAATCGGGTCATAAAAACGTTTGGTGATGTTTTATGAGAAGGAAATTCTTTTTTGCTGATTTGATCTGCTGCCTCTGGAGCTCAGACCAACAGTCTCTTTGGCTCGCATGTCGTTAATTTCTCCGTATGGAACGAAAACGCCCCCCCCCCCCCCTGGCTAATTCCAGGTTTATACTTACTGTATCAGACACAGAATGGTGATTCATTTGGGGATCTGTGCTACTGGAAACTGATCGTTCATCCTTAGATTAACGCACTTCTACGTCAGCACCATTGACGTAAGATACTCCCCTACAGGAATTCCGCCAACAAGGCAAATGTCGGCATTGTTCTCTAACCCAGAACCCTTAGGCTGCGGTTACATTAGGGCCAGAACGATTTGTTTCATTGCGCTTTTCAGAATGCTGCGTATTGGCAGGCAAGTTAGAGTTAAGTTAGACGTCGTTTTGTCTCGTTTTGTCTCGTGACCACCGAGTGATGTATATACATGTAGTACAATGCCAAAGCAGTAGGTGTCGATGTAGTTCAAACATGAAGGCCATTTTCAACCAATCAGAACGGTTGAACGAGTCACTCCACATCCTGCTCAAAATCTCAGAATGCCACCATCTTTAAATACCTCTCATGAGCCATTTAGCAAGAAACAAAGTGCAATAAACAAAAACGGATACATTCACTGTGTGTTCTGCCTCATTTGTTGATGAAACAAAACTAACATCAACACAATTGACCACCAAGAGCGGAGTTTAGTCTCAAAAAAATATCGCAGATTTTGTTAGCTTACGTGCTAACGTGATTAGATATCCATTATAACAGTATAGCATTGTTACATGATCTTAGTTTAGCCGCAACTACAGGCAATCTGAGGAGGACGCAGCTGATATCCTGTATAGGTCCAGCCAGGGGAGAATTTGACGTCGGTGTTTACTACTGCGCATGGGCGTTGAGCAAGAACGGCTCCGTATCCGGCTCGCGCAAATGACATGGCACTGTTGTCGACGTGTTTCCAAAACGAAAACACCCTTTCAGCGTTGCCGCTAGGAAAACGTGTTTTCCTGCCAAAACGGCGTTTCCTTTTAACTTGGACATGCAAACGTAATCATTCGAAAATACAACATTGCTGTTTTCCCCCAGTGTAACCGTGGCCTATAGTCTTGTGCACAGATAGCTAGGGTTGGGTACCGTTCACATTTGAACCGATACCGGTACCCAACGGTACGCTTTTTTCAGTACTTTAGTCTCTAAAAATGTAATCTACCTACCTCAGTTGTAAAAAAGAATTTGTCCAAACTTTGCAGCGAGCGTTGTCTGCATATAGCTTT
>NC_140175.1:95594757-95599757 GCF_963971535.1 Notolepis coatsorum
TGGTGGTCTTCAGCGTGGGGAGAGTGAAGTTTCCACTCCCATGTTGTTATAATGCTCTCTCCTCCTCCTCTCTTTCCACTGGGCTCGTGTGTGTGTGAGGCAGGAGACAGACTGGGGGTCGATGGGGGGTAGGTGTCTCTGGGACACCGAACACTGGTCCCGGTGTGGCGTGGGCAGCTGGTCCATTGGAGGTGGAGGTGGGGAAGGGGAGGGGGGGGGGGGGGTACAGGATCATAATGGACCAAGCCAAATATTTGTCTAGTCCATATTCTGAGAGTATAATGAGGTCCTTTTAGCAAAGGCATCATTGGAATCTGGACAGTGATTTCACGCCAGAGAGAGAGAGAGGGCAGGTTTTTCACTGGCCCCGGCCTGTTTCCAGTTATGGGCTAACCTGGTCTCTAGTGGCCCAGACCCAAGCCCAGCCCGAGTGTCCAGAGTGGAAATGAATCGAGGCTCTGTCTTGGCAGAATGATATGGCTAGCGGATAGGAAATTGAATTTGGATATCGAATCAGCGGAGGAATTACACGCTAAAGAGGGAGTTAATTGTACCGGGGAATTGAATCAGAATTGGGTCTGAATTTGAATCTGGGTTCTCTTTCTTGGCCGGGGACGCTCTACTACTGTATATACGGTAAGCTCCCGCTGTTATATTAAAGAAGGCGGGGCCTGCCAGGGCGGAATTTCACAGCACACGTCCCAGCCAGCTCTCTCTCTCTCTCTCCTCTCTCTCTCTCTCTCTGCTCTCTCTCTCTCTCTCTCTCTCACACGACACACACCACACACACACACAACACACACACACACACACACACACACACACACACACACACACACACACACACACACACACCACATGCACGCGCACGCACGCACACCTAAATACTGCACACCCCCACACAGGACATAACAGTGTGTCTCCTATGCCTCATACAGGTGTGGACTAACTCTTAGGTCTTTCTAACAGTGCCAGGTTCGGCCTGTGTCAACACTCTCGCTCGGGCCGCCAGAAAATTGGGACAAGTGTGTCAAGAGCAAATGGAAGAGAGAGATACCTACTGCCCCACGTGTGCTGCCCTTACCCCCGCGCCTGGCCTATACATCCCCTGCAGTTATATCTCTAGCGTGACATTTCCCTCCTGCGGGCCAGCTAATCCAGCTGCTAATCCAGCTGCTAATCCAGCTGCTAATCATCTGCTAATCCAGCTGCTAATCCAGCTGCTAATCCAGCTGCTAATCCATCTGCTAATCCAGCTGCTAATCCAGCTGCTAATCCAGCTGCTAATCCATCTGCTAATCCCAGCTGCTAATCCATCTGCTAATCCATCTGCTAATCCATCTGCTAATCCAGCTGCTAATCCATCTGCTAATCCAGCTGCTAATCCAGCTGCTAATCCATCTGCTAATCCAGCTGCTAATCCAGCTGCTAATCCAGCTGCTAATCCATCTGCTAATCCAGCTGCTAATCCAGCTGCTAATCCAGCTGCTAATCCATCTGCTAATCCAGCTGCTAATCCAGCTGCTAATCCAGCTGCTAATCCATCTGCTAATCCAGCTGCTAATCCAGCTGCTAATCCATCTGCTAATCCAGCTGCTAATCCATCTGCTAATCCAGCTGCTAATCCAGCTGCTAATCCATCTGCTAATCCAGCTGCTAATCCGGCTGCTAATCCATTTGCTAATCCATCTGATAATCCATCTGCTAATCCAGTTGCTAATCCATCTGCTAATCCATTTGCTAATCCAGCTGCTAATCCGGCTGCTAATCCATTTGCTAATCCATCTGATAATCCATCTGCTAATCCAGCTGCTAATCCAGCTGCTAATCCATCTGCTAATCCAGCTGCTAATCCAGCTGCTAATCCAGCTGCTAATCCATCTGCTAATCCAGCTGCTAATCCGGCTGCTAATCCAGCTGCTAATCCAGCTGCTAATCCAGCTGCTTGCAGAACAGCAGCGTACCTGTCGCCTGTGTGTGTGTGTGTGTGTGTGTGTGTGTGTGTGTGTGTGTGTGTGTGCGTGTGTGTGTGTGTGTGTGTGTGTGTGTGTGTGTGTGTGTGTGTGTGTGTTGTTCACAGTGTACGTCCTTGGAAGTCAAGCTGCGAGAAGTGAATGAAACCCTGTAAATAAAAAACGTATAAAACAAACCACTGTATAGCAGGAGGGTCCGCCGTAGAATGATCAAATGATAAATAAATCAGTCTCTTTCAACTCTGAAGAGCAGCGTTCTTTCTCCCAATGGAAAACAAATGGGTTGCGTCAACGTCAAAACCAAACAAGCGTGAAACGGGGCTCCACGTCCCCATAGGGGCTGCCATGTGTCGCCATTGATTTGAAAGAAGAAGAAGAAGAAGAAGAAGAAGAAGAAGAAGAAGAAGAAGAAGAAGAAGAAGAAGAAGAAGAAGAAGAAGAAGAAGAAGTCTTTATTTGTCATGCAGATGATCACACACATGCGAGATGGGCTACACACAGGACATTAGGTGTAGGTTGATCAGCATTAACACAGCCTGAAGCCGACAGACGAGGGCAGATGGGGCTGCGATGTGTGCTACGGCCCCCCGGCGGCCCCCCTAAGCTTAAGAGGTATGTAACAAATTGCCAATGATTCTGACAATCTGAGGCAATAACCTGTTTAAATGACGGGGTCATAAACAAGGAGACGATGATCCCGTTCAACTCAACGTTGGCCGAACCGAAGGTTTCCACACTTGGCGGCCAATGTGCGTTTGCGCGCTACACAGTGACACGGTGACCCTTCCTTCTTTTATAGTTTCCTTGGAGTGAGTGAGTGTCCGCTGCGTCTATCCTTGGTGTCTGTTTATTTTTTAAAGCCCTTCTTGGTAAGGAGCTCGCTCTGAACTAGGGAAAAACGGCTTTTTCCTTTGACGCTTCCAACACCTAGAATGCCCTCCAACTGACTCTGAAGCTGAAGGTTCTTCCTTATTTTGCTGCATTTAAAAGTATGATTTCCAACCACTGTGTCGACTTTTTATCGTTTTATGTATTATTATTTATTGTGCCTATATGTATGAAATTGTAGTGTACGCTCATCGTCGCTGTAAACAAGGGTAAACTAATCTCAGTGCCTCACAGGTTGAAATAAAGGTTGGAAATTTAAAATGTTAATCCCATGCTGCCGTAGACTGCTGCTGTGGGCTATGAGTTGTAAATGGTGGACACTCACTCATTCATTCATGGATGTTTAGTCAGGGGTGTTTCATAGTGACGTTTGCAGCACCGTGGGAGAAACAGGATTGGAGACATTAAGGTTTTAGGAAAATTCCCCAAAAGTGTCATGCCCCTCCAGACCTCCAGGGTTCCCGTCCACCTTAATCCTTGTTTATCCCACTCTGTCCCTACCAAGCTATTCTCCCTCTCCTCCTCTCTCTGAGTACAGGATGGGGTGCGGGTGTGTGACACAGGAGGAGCAGCTGATTGACATCTGCCGGCTGATTACCATTCCTATTTAGACCTGGCTCAGATATCATGAGGCTGCCAGATCGTAGTTCCTTATTACCACTCGTTACCTGGCTTCACACCCCGTTCCCGGGTCCTGGATCCCTGTGTATGACCTCCGCCTGCCTGACCACTCTCTTCATGTCTATCCCCTGACCGAGAAGGCTACGACCCCCCCCCCCCCCCCCCCCCGCTCGTCTGACTACCCTGCAACTTGTTGGATTTACATTTTTACGTTTACATTTGCACTCTGGTTGGATGTCAAAACCTCTTTTCGTGGTACAGTACTGTACCTGTGCTGTATCATGACAATACATTTTAATCTAACTATTAAATATGTTTCTGGTGGGTATGTATAGCTAGGTTTTAATGGGTATGGGTCTCCGGCTCCGGCTAAGAGTGAATTACTCACGGTCGGTCTCAGGCTGGAGGAACCAAATAACACAAATGTGAAAAGATGGAAATATATGTTGAAAAACAAAACACAAAAACAAAACCCAGAACATCGTAAACAGCCACAGAGAGCACGGTCTAAAAACACTTGTGTGTAGAACAGCTAACAACCGCATACTTCACATGCAACAAGTGCCACCCTGTGCAGCAGAGTTGCCACATCTCAAACCATAACTGTCAGGGTCTGAGGAGCATACGCTAGGAGAACCTGCACACACCCCCCTCCCTGCACCCCCCCCTCCCACCCCATCCTCCCCAGCGGGTTATTCTGGTGTTATTATGAGAACACAGCATGCTCATTATGGTTGTGGCACTGCATTCAGGGTGGCTGTCTGTTCCACTGAGCCAGCGCTGGACATGCTTGTGGTGGAGGAATGACAGGGGGAGAGAGGGGGGGGGGGGGGGGAGAGAGAGAGGGAAGGAGAGAGAGATATATGGCAGAGAGAGAGAGAGAGAGAGAGAGAGAGAGAGAGACCTTTACCCTAAAATATGAATAATTTCTAATTGAGCCCTTTGAAAGTTGTTGGACTGTATTTGCACTTGTAAAGTCAATCCAAAGCACTTGGGGGCACAAATGTAAATGTACAGTACCTCACAATAAAGTACTCAATCAGGGAACACAACACTCTAACTTACCATCTTATAATAATAATAATAATAATAATAATAATAATAATAATATTATAATAATGTTTGAAAACATTGTTCCTATGAAAACTTAAGACAGAGGTTCTATGGTTTTCATGAGGTACTAAATTAATGTCTTAATAACACAGGAACAGAACAGAGTTAGGTCTTATAAGGAGATCTTATAAAGCAGACATTCCCAAAGTGCGGCCCGCGAGTCAACGTTCAGAATCATTTCTGGCAGCCCGCGATGAGTTCTTAAGGTGCAAATGCCTTGTTATACAACGGCATGCAAATTTCTCGATTCTGATTGGCTAAAACAGTCAAGTTAGACGTGGTTATTTCTCATAACCCAAGCTCGTGATCCCAGAACCCGCTCACAACCGAATTACAATCACTCCACCAGTGGACAAGATGGTGGACAATAATCTTTACAAATGGATGTGTTGAAAGCGCCATAAC
>NC_140175.1:95604757-95620331 GCF_963971535.1 Notolepis coatsorum
GAAATGAGTATTCAAAACCATATGAATTTGGCCTCTGTCCCGGCCCCTAAATTGTTCATCCATAGAACAATGTGTTTGGCAATGACAGATTTCCATATACCAGTTAGGTTCTTTAACGTCAAAGAGGAATATGACTATATTTTCAGCATCGAAATGTGTTATTACTGTGCACTAGGGGAGTTTGCTCTCTATAGTATAGCATTTAAGATTCCCTGCTGTCTCCCACAGGACAAGAGATGAGAGTTTGTCCTGCGCCATAATCTGTGAATTTGTAAATCGCTTTGGATAAAAGTGTCAGCTAAATGACTAAATGTAAAATGTAAATGATTATGTCCTGCGCCATAATCTGTGATGTCAAACTAATGTACAGGAGATGAGAGTTTGTCCTGCGCCATAATCTGTGATGTCAAACGAATGTACAAGAGATGAGAGTTTGTCCTGTGCCATAATCTGTGATGTCAAACTAACTCTATAACTTGATAGATAATAAATGACTAGAGATGGCAAAAGGTTAAGACCAGAGCTGGTGTCGTGGTTAAGACCAGATCAGGTGTCGTGGGTTAAGACCAGAGGAGGTGTCGTGGTTAAGACCAGAGGAGGTGTCTTGGTTAAGACCAGAGGTGGTGTCGTGGTTAAGACCAGAGCTGGTGTCGTGGTTAAGACCAGAGCTGGTGTCATGGTTAAGACCAGAGGAGGTGTCTTGGTTAAGACCAGAGGTGGTGTCGTGGTTAAGACCAGATGAGGTGTCGTGGTTAAGACCAGAGGAGGTGTCGTGGTTAAGACCAGAGGAGGTGTCGTGGTTAAGACCAGAGGAGGTGTCGTGGTTAAGACCAGAGGAGGTGTCGTGGTTAAGACCAGAGGAGGTGTCATGGTTAAGACCAGAGGAGGTGTCATGGTTAAGACCACAGCTGGTGTCGTGGTTAAGACCAGAGGAGGTGTCGTGGTTAAGACCAGAGGAGGTGTCGTGGTTAAGACCAGAGGAGGTGTCGTGGTTAAGACCAGAGCTGGTGTCGTGGTTAAGACCAGAAGAGGTGTCGTGGTTAAGACCAGAGCTGGTGTTGTGGTTAAGACCAGAGGAGGTGTCATGGTTAAGACCAGAGGTGGTGTAGTGGTTAAGACCACAGCTGGTGTCGTGGTTAAGACCAGAGCTGGTGTCGTGGTTAAGACCAGAGGAGGTGTCATGGTTAAGACCAGAGGTGGTGTCGTGGTTAAGACCAGAGGAGGTGTCATGGTTAAGACCAGAGGAGGTGTCATGGTTAAGACCAGAGGAGGTGTCATGGTTAAGACCAGAGGAGGTGTCATGGTTAAGACCAGAGCTGGTGTCGTGGTTAAGACCAGAGGAGGTGTCGTGGTTAAGACCAGAGCTGGTGTCGTGGTTAAGACCAGAGGAGGTGTCGTGGTTAAGACCAGAGCTGGTGTCATGGTTAAGACCAGAGGTGGTGTCGTGGTTATGTCCAGAGCTGGTGTCGTGGTTAAGACCAGAGGAGGTGTCATGGTTAAGACCACAGCTGGTGTCGTGGTTAAGACCAGAGGTGGTGTCGTGGTTAAGACCAGAGGAGGTGTCATGGTTAAGACCAGAGGAGGTGTCGTGGTTAAGACCAGAGGAGGTGTCGTGGTTAAGACCAGAGCTGGTGTCGTGGTTAAGACCAGAGGAGGTGTCGTGGTTAAGACCACAGCTGGTGTCGTGGTTAAGACCAGAGGAGGTGTCGTGGTTAAAACCAGAGGAGGTGTCGTGGTTAAGACCAGAGGAGGTGTCGTGGTTAAGACCAGATGAGGTGTCGTGGTTAAGACCAGAGGAGGTGTCGTGGTTAAGACCAGAGGTGGTGTCGTGGTTAAGACCAGAGGAGGTGTCATGGTTAAGACCACAGCTGGTGTCGTGGTTAAGACCAGAGGAGGTGTCATGGTTAAGACCACAGCTGGTGTCGTGGTTAAGACCAGAGGAGGTGTCATGGTTAAGACCAGAGGAGGTGTCGTGGTTAAGACCAGAGGAGGTGTCGTGGTTAAGACCAGAGCTGGTGTCGTGGTTAAGACCAGAGGAGGTGTCGTGGTTAAGACCAGAGCTGGTGTCGTGGTTAAGACCAGAGGAGGTGTCGTGGTTAAGACCAGAGCTGGTGTCGTGGTTAAGACCAGAGGTGGTGTCGTGGTTAAGACCAGAGGAGGTGTCATGGTTAAGACCAGAGGAGGTGTCATGGTTAAGACCAGAGGTGGTGTCATGGTTAAGACCAGAGGAGGTGTCATGGTTATGTCCAGAGCTGGTGTCGTGGTTAAGACCAGAGGAGGTGTCGTGGTTAAGACCAGAGCTGGTGTCGTGGTTAAGACCAGAGGAGGTGTCGTGGTTAAGACCAGAGGAGGTGTCGTGGTTAAGACCAGAGGTGGTGTCATGGTTAAGACCAGAGGAGGTGTCGTGGTTAAGACCAGAGGAGGTGTCGTGGTTAAGACCAGAGGTGGTGTCGTGGTTAAGACCAGAGCTGGTGTCGTGGTTAAGACCAGAGGAGGTGTCGTGGTTAAGACCAGAGGAGGTGTCGTGGTTAAGACCAGAGGAGGTGTCGTGGTTAAGACCAGAGGAGGTGTCGTGGTTAAGACCAGAGCTGGTGTCGTGGTTAAGACCAGAGCTGGTGTCGTGGTTAAGACCAGAGGAGGTGTCGTGGTTAAGACCAGAAGAGGTGTCGTGGTTAAGACCAAAAGAGGTGTCGTGGTTAAGATCAGAGCTGGTGTCGTGGTTAAGACCAGAGGAGGTGTCGTGGTTAAGACCAGAGGAGGTGTCGTGGTTAAGACCAGAGGAGGTGTCGTGGTTAAGACCAGAGCTGGTGTCGTGGTTAAGACCAGAGCTGGTGTCATGGTTAAGACCAGAGGAGGTGTCGTGGTTAAGACCAGAGGAGGTGTCGTGGTTAAGACCAGAGCTGGTGTCGTGGTTAAGACCAGAGGAGGTGTCGTGGTTAAGACCACAGCTGGTGTCGTGGTTAAGACCAGAGCTGGTGTCGTGGTTAAGACCAGATGAGGTGTCGTGGTTAAGACCAGAGCTGGTGTCATGGTTAAGACCAGATGAGGTGTCGTGGTTAAGACCAGAGCTGGTGTCGTGGTTAAGACCAGAGGAGGTGTCGTGGTTAAGACCAGAGCTGGTGTCATGGTTAAGACCAGATGAGGTGTCGTGGTTAAGACCAGAGGAGGTGTCATGGTTAAGACCAGAGGAGGTGTCGTGGTTAAGACCAGAGCTGGTGTCATGGTTAAGACCAGATGAGGTGTCGTGGTTAAGACCAGAGGAGGTGTCATGGTTAAGACCAGAGGAGGTGTCATGGTTAAGACCACAGCTGGTGTCGTGGTTAAGACCAGAGCTGGTGTCGTGGTTAAGACCAGAGGAGGTGTCGTGGTTAAGACCAGAGGAGGTGTCGTGGTTAAGACCAGAGGAGGTGTCGTGGTTAAGACCAGAGCTGGTGTCGTGGTTAAGACCAGAGGAGGTGTCGTGGTTAAGACCAGAGCTGGTGTCGTGGTTAAGACCAGAGCTGGTGTCGTGGTTAAGACCAGAGGAGGTGTCGTGGTTAAGACCAGAGGAGGTGTCGTGGTTAAGACCAGAGCTGGTGTCGTGGTTAAGACCAGAGGAGGTGTCGTGGTTAAGACCAGAGGAGGTGTCGTGGTTAAGACCAGAGCTGGTGTCATGGTTAAGACCAGAGGAGGTGTCGTGGTTAAGACCAGAGCTGGTGTCGTGGTTAAGACCAGAGTTGGTGTCATGGTTAAGACCAGAGCTGGTGTCGTGGTTAAGACCAGAGCTGGTGTCGTGGTTAAGACCAGATCAGGTGTCGTGGGTTAAGACCAGAGGAGGTGTCGTGGTTAAGACCAGAGCTGGTGTCGTGGTTAAGACCAGAGGTGGTGTCGTGGTTAAGACCAGAGGAGGTGTCGTGGTTAAGACCAGAGGAGGTGTCATGGTTAAGACCAGAGTTGGTGTCGTGGTTAAGACCAGAGGAGGTGTCATGGTTAAGACCAGAGGAGGTGTCGTGGTTAAGACCAGAGTTGGTGTCATGGTTAAGACCAGAGGAGGTGTCGTGGTTAAGACCAGAGCTGGTGTCGTGGTTAAGACCAGAGGTGGTGTCGTGGTTAAGACCAGATGAGGTGTCATGGTTAAGACCAGAGGAGGTGTTGTGGTTAAGACCAGAGCTGGTGTCGTGGTTAAGACCAGAGGAGGTGTCATGGTTAAGACCAGAGCTGGTGTCGTGGTTAAGACCAGAGGAGGTGTCGTGGTTAAGACCAGAGGAGGTGTCGTGGTTAAGACCAGAGCTGGTGTCGTGGTTAAGACCAGAGCTGGTGTCGTGGTTAAGACCAGAGCTGGTGTCGTGGTTAAGACCAGAGGAGGTGTCGTGGTTAAGACCAGAGGAGGTGTCGTGGTTAAGACCAGAGCTGGTGTCGTGGTTAAGACCAGAGGAGGTGTCGTGGTTAAGACCAGAGGAGGTGTCGTGGTTAAGACCAGAGGAGGTGTCGTGGTTAAGACCAGAGCTGGTGTCGTGGTTAAGACCAGAGGAGGTGTCGTGGTTAAGACCAGAGCTGGTGTCGTGGTTAAGACCAGAGCTGGTGTCGTGGTTAAGACCAGAGCTGGTGTCGTGGTTAAGACCAGAGCTGGTGTCGTGGTTAAGACCAGAGGAGGTGTCGTGGTTAAGACCAGAGCTGGTGTCGTGGTTAAGACCAGAGGTGGTGTCGTGGTTAAGACCAGAGCTGGTGTCATGGTTAAGACCAGAGGAGGTGTCGTGGTTAAGACCAGAGGTGATGTCGTGGTTAAGACCAGAGGTGGTGTCGTGGTTAAGACCAGAGCTGGTGTCGTGGTTAAGACCAGAGGAGGTGTCGTGGTTAAGACCAGAGCTGGTGTCGTGGTTAAGACCAGAGGTGGTGTCATGGTTAAGACCAGAGGAGATGTCATGGTTAAGACCAGAGGAGGTGTCGTGGTTAAGACCAGAGGAGGTGTCGTGGTTAAGACTAGAGTTGGTGTCGTGGTTAAGACCAGAGGAGGTGACGTGGTTAGGACCAGAGGTGGTGTCGTGGTTAAGACCAGAGGAGGTGTCGTGGTTAAGACCAGAGCTGGTGTCGTGGTTAAGACCAGAGGAGGTGTCATGGTTAAGACCAGAGGAGGTGTCGTGGTTAAGACCAGAGCTGGTGTCGTGGTTAAGACCAGAGGAGGTGTCGTGGTTAAGACCAGAGGAGGTGTCGTGTTTAAGACCAGAGCTGGTGTCGTGGTTAAGACCAGAGGAGGTGTCGTGGTTAAGACCAGAGGTGGTGTCGTGGTTAAGACCAGAGTTGGTGTCGTAGTTAAGACCAGAGCTGGTGTCGTGGTTAAGACCAGAGCTGGTGTCGTGGTTAAAACCAGAGTAGGTGTCGTGGTTAAGACCAGAGGAGGTGTCGTGGTTAAGACCAGAAGAGGTGTCGTGGTTAAGACTAGAGGAGGTGTCGTGGTTAAGACCACAGCTGGTGTCGTGGTTAAGACCAGAGGAGGTGTCGTGGTTAAGACCAGAGCTGGTGTCGTGGGTTAAGACCAGAGCTGGTGTCGTGGTTAAGACCAGAGCTGGTGTTGTGGTTAAGACCAGAGCTGGTGTTGTGGTTAAGACCAGAGCTGGTGTCGTGGTTAAGACCAGAGGAGGTGTCGTGGTTAAGACCAGAGGAGGTGTTGTGGTTAAGACCAGAGCTGGTGTCGTGGTTAAGACCAGAGGAGGTGTCGTGGTTAAGACCAGAGGAGGTGTCGTGGTTAAGACCAGAGGAGGTGTCGTGGTTAAGACCAGAGGAGGTGTCGTGGTTAAGACCAGAAGAGGTGTCGTGGTTAAGACCAGAGGAGGTGTCGTGGTTAAGACCACAGCTGGTGTCGTGGTTAAGACCAGAGGAGGTGTCGTGGTTAAGACCAGAAGAGGTGTCGTGGTTAAGACCAGAGGAGGTGTCGTGGTTAAGACCACAGCTGGTGTCGTGGTTAAGACCAGAGGAGGTGTCGTGGTTAAGACCAGAGCTGGTGTCGTGGTTAAGACCAGAGCTGGTGTCGTGGTTAAGACCAGAGGAGGTGTCGTGGTTAAGACCAGAGCTGGTGTCGTGGTTAAGACCAGAGCTGGTGTCGTGGTTAAGACCAGAAGAGGTGTCGTGGTTAAGACCAGAGGTGGTGTCGTGGTTAAGACCAGAGGAGGTGTCGTGGTTAAGACCAGAAGAGGTGTCGTGGTTAAGACCAGAAGAGGTGTCGTGGTTAAGACCAGAAGAGGTGTCGTGGTTAAGACCAGAGGAGGTGTCGTGGTTAAGACCAGAGCTGGTGTCGTGGTTAAGACCAGAGGAGGTGTCGTGGTTAAGACCAGAGGAGGTGTCGTGGTTAAGACCAGAGCTGGTGTCGTGGTTAAGACCAGAGGAGGTGTCGTGGTTAAGACCAGAGGAGGTGTCGTGGTTAAGACCAGAGCTGGTGTCGTGGTTAAGACCAGAGGAAGTGTCGTGGTTAAGACCAGAGCTGGTGTCGTGGTTAAGACCAGAGCTGGTGTCATGGTTAAGACCAGAGGAGGTGTCGTGGTTAAGACCAGAGCTGGTGTCGTGGTTAAGACCAGAGCTGGTGTCGTGGTTAAGACCAGAGGAGGTGTCGTGGTTAAGACCAGAAGAGGTGTCGTGGTTAAGACCAGAGGAGGTGTCGTGGTTAAGACCAGAGTTGGTGTCGTGGGTTAAGACCAGAGTTGGTGTCGTGGTTAAGACCAGATTTGGTGTCGTGGGTTAAGACCAGAGATGGTGTCATGGTTAAGACCAGAGGAGGTGTCGTGGTTAAGACCAGAGGAGGTGTCGTGGTTAAGACCAGAGGAGGTGTCGTGGTTAAGACCAGATGAGGTGTCGTGGTTAAGACCAGAGCTGGTGTCGTGGTTCAGACCAGAGGAGGTGTCGTGGTTAAGACCAGAGCTGGTGTCGTGGTTAAGACCAGAGCTGGTGTCGTGGTTAAGACCAGAGGAGGTGTCGTGGTTAAGACCAGAGCTGGTGTCGTGGTAAAGACCAGAGGAGTTGTCGTGGTTAAGACCAGAGTTGGTGTCGTGGTTAAGACCAGAGGAGGTGTCGTGGTTAAGACCAGATGAGGTGTCGTGGTTAAGACCAGAGCTGGTGTCGTGGTTAAGACCAGAGGAGGTGTCGTGGTTAAGACCAGAGCTGGTGTCGTGGTTAAGACCAGAGGAGGTGTCGTGGTTAAGACCAGAGGAGGTGTCGTGGTTAAGACCAGAGGAGGTGTCGTGGTTAAGACCAGAGTTGGTGTCGTGGGTTAAGACCAGAGATGGTGTCGTGGTTAAGACCAGAGTTGGTGTCGTGGGTTAAGACCAGAGATGGTGTCGTGGTTAAGACCAGAGGAGGTGTCGTGGTTAAGACCAGAGTTGGTGTCGTGGTTAAGAACAGAGGAGGTGTCGTGGTTAAGACCAGATGAGGTGTCGTGGTTAAGACCAGAGCTGGTGTCGTGGTTAAGACCAGAGCTGGTGTCGTGGTTAAGACCAGAGGAGGTGTCGTGGTTAAGACCAGAGCTGGTGTCGTGGTTAAGACCAGAGGAGGTGTCGTAGTTAAGTCCAGAGCTGGTGTCGTCGTTAAGACCAGAGCTGGTGTCGTGGTTAAGACCAGAGGAGGTGTCATGGTTAAGTCCAGAGCTGGTGTCGTGGTTAAGACCAGAAGAGGTGTCGTGGTTAAGACCAGAGTTGGTGTCGTGGTTAAAACCAGAGGAGGTGTCGTGGTTAAGACCAGAGCTGGTGTCGTGGTTAAGACCAGAGCAGGTGTCGTGGTTAAGACCAGAGCTGGTGTCGTGGTTAAGACCAGAAGAGGTGTCGTGGTTAAGACCAGAGTTGGTGTCGTGGTTAAAACCAGAGGAGGTGTCGTGGTTAAGACCAGAGCTGGTGTCGTGGTTAAGACCAGAGGAGATGTCATGGTTAAGACCAGAGGAGGTGTCGTGGTTAAGACCAGAGGAGGTGTCGTGGTTAAGACTAGAGTTGGGGTTGTGGTTAAGACCAGAGGAGGTGTCGTGGTTAAGACCAGAGCTGGTGTCGTGGTTAAGACCAGAGGAGGTGTCATGGTTAAGACCAGAGGAGGTGTCGTGGTTAAGACCAGAGCTGGTGTCATGGTTAAGACCAGAGGAGGTGTCGTGTTTAAGACCACAGCTGGTGTCGTGGTTAAGACCAGAGGAGGTGTCGTGGTTAAGACCAGAGGTGGTGTCGTGGTTAAGACCAGAGTTGGTGTCGTAGTTAAGACCAGAGCTGGTGTCGTGGTTAAGACCAGAGCTGGTGTCGTGGTTAAGACCAGAGGAGGTGTCGTGGTTAAGACCAGAGGAGGTGTCGTGGTTAAGACCAGAGCTGGTGTCATGGTTAAGACCAGAGCTGGTGTCGTGGTTAAGACCAGAGCTGGTGTCGTGGTTAAGACCAGAGGAGGTGTCGTGGTTAAGACCAGAGCTGGTGTCGTGGGTTAAGACCAGAGCTGGTGTCGTGGTTAAGACCAGAGCTGGTGTCGTGGTTAAGACCAGAGCTGGTGTTGTGGTTAAGACCAGAGCTGGTGTCGTGGTTAAGACCAGAGGAGGTGTCGTGGTTAAGACCAGAGGAGGTGTTGTGGTTAAGACCAGAGCTGGTGTCGTGGTTAAGACCAGAGGAGGTGTCGTGGTTAAGACCAGAGGAGGTGTCGTGGTTAAGAACAGAGGAGGTGTCGTGGTTAAGACCACAGCTGGTGTCGTGGTTAAGACCAGAGGAGGTGTCGTGGTTAAGACCAGAAGAGGTGTCGTGGTTAAGACTAGAGGAGGTGTCGTGGTTAAGACCACAGCTGGTGTCGTGGTTAAGACCAGAGGAGGTGTCGTGGTTAAGACCAGAGCTGGTGTCGTGGTTAAGACCAGAGCTGGTGTTGTGGTTAAGACCAGAGCTGGTGTCGTGGTTAAGACCAGAGGAGGTGTCGTGGTTAAGACCAGAGGAGGTGTTGTGGTTAAGACCAGAGCTGGTGTCGTGGTTAAGACCAGAGGAGGTGTCGTGGTTAAGACCAGAGGAGGTGTCGTGGTTAAGACCAGAGGAGGTGTCGTGGTTAAGACCAGAGAAGGTGTCGTGGTTAAGACCAGAGGAGGTGTCTTGGTTAAGACCAGAGGAGGTGTCGTGGTTAAGACCACAGCTGGTGTCGTGGTTAAGACCAGAGGAGGTGTCGTGGTTAAGACTAGAGCTGGTGTCGTGGTTAAGACCAGAGCTGGTGTCGTGGTTAAGACCAGAGGAGGTGTCGTGGTTAAGACCAGAGCTGGTGTCGTGGTTAAGACCAGAAGAGGTGTCGTGGTTAAGACCAGAGCTGGTGTCGTGGTTAAGACCAGATGAGGTGTCGTGGTTAAGACCAGAAGAGGTGTCGTGGTTAAGACCAGAGGTGGTGTCGTGGTTAAGACCAGAGGAGGTGTCGTGGTTAAGACCAGAAGAGGTGTTGTGGTTAAGACCAGAGCTGGTGTCGTGGTTAAGACCAGAGGAGGTGTCGTGGTTAAGACCAGAAGAGGTGTTGTGGTTAAGACCAGAGGAGGTGTCGTGGTTAAGACCAGAAGAGGTGTCGTGGTTAAGACCAGAGGAGGTGTCGTGGTTAAGACCAGAAGAGGTGTCGTGGTTAAGACCAGAAGAGGTGTCGTGGTTAAGACCAGAAGAGGTGTCGTGGTTAAGACCAGAGGTGGTGTCGTGGTTAAGACCAGACGAGGTGTCGTGGTTAAGACCAGAAGAGGTGTCGTGGTTAAGACCAGAAGAGGTGTCGTGGTTAAGACCAGAGGAAGTGTCGTGGTTAAGACCAGAGCTGGTGTCGTGGTTAAGACCAGAGGAGGTGTCGTGGTTAAGACCAGAGGAGGTGTCGTGGTTAAGACCAGAGCTGGTGTCGTGGTTAAGACCAGAGGAGGTGTCGTGGTTAAGACCAGAGCTGGTGTCGCGGTTAAGACCAGAGCTGGTGTCGTGGTTAAGACCAGAGGAGGTGTCGTGGTTAAGACCAGAGCTGGTGTCGTGGTTAAGACCAGAGCTGGTGTCGTGGTTAGGACCAGAGGAGGTGTCGTGGTTAAGACCAGAAGAGGTGTCGTGGTTAAGACCAGAGGAGGTGTCGTGGTTAAGACCAGAGTTGGTGTCGTGGGTTAAGACCAGAGTTGGTGTCGTGGTTAAGACCAGAGTTGGTGTCGTGGTTAAGACCAGAGGAGGTGTCGTGGTTAAGACCAGAGGAGGTGTCGTGGTTAAGACCAGAGATGGTGTCATGGTTAAGACCAGAGGAGGTGTCGTGGTTAAGACCAGAGGAGGTGTCGTGGTTAAGACCAGAGTTGGTGTCGTGGTTAAGACCAGAGGAGGTGTCGTGGTTAAGACCAGAGGAGGTGTCGTGGTTAAGACCAGATGAGGTGTCGTGGTTAAGACCAGAGCTGGTGTCGTGGTTCAGACCAGAGGAGGTGTCGTGGTTAAGACCAGAGCTGGTGTCGTGGTTAAGACCAGAGCTGGTGTCGTGGTTAAGACCAGAGGAGGTGTCGTGGTTAAGACCAGAGCTGGTGTCGTGGTTAAGACCAGAGGAGGTGTCGTGGTTAAGACCAGAGTTGGTGTCGTGGTTAAGACCAGAGGAGGTGTCGTGGTTAAGACCAGATGAGGTGTCGTGGTTAAGACCAGAGCTGGTGTCGTGGTTAAGACCAGAGGAGGTGTCGTGGTTAAGACCAGAGCTGGTGTCGTGGTTAAGACCAGAGGAGGTGTCGTGGTTAAGACCAGAGGAGGTGTCGTGGTTAAGACCAGAGGAGGTGTCGTGGTTAAGACCAGAGTTGGTGTCGTGGGTTAAGACCAGAGATGGTGTCGTGGTTAAGACCAGAGTTGGTGTCGTGGGTTAAGACCAGAGATGGTGTCGTGGTTAAGACCAGAGGAGGTGTTGTGGTTAAGACCAGAGTTGGTGTCGTGGTTAAGACCAGATGAGGTGTCGTGGTTAAGACCAGAGCTGGTGTCGTGGTTAAGACCAGAGCTGGTGACGTGGTTAAGACCAGAGGAGGTGTCGTGGTTAAGACCAGAGCTGGTGTCGTGGTTAAGACCAGAGGAGGTGTCGTAGTTAAGTCCAGAGCTGGTGTCGTGGTTAAGACCAGAGCTGGTGTCGTGGTTAAGACCAGAGGAGGTGTCATGGTTAAGTCCAGAGCTGGTGTCGTGGTTAAGACCAGATGAGGTGTCGTGGTTAAGACCAGAGGAGGTGTCGTGGTTAAGACCAGAGGTGGTGTCGTGGTTAAGACCAGAGCTGGTGTTGTGGTTAAGACCAGAGCTGGTGTCGTGGTTAAGACCAGAGCTGGTGTCGTGGTTAAGACCAGAGCTGGTGTCGTGGTTAAGACCAGAGGAGGTGTCGTGGTTAAGACCAGAGGAGGTGTCGTGGTTAAAACCAGAGCTGGTGTCGTGGTTAAGACCAGAGGTGGTGTCGTGGTTAAGATCAGAGGAGGTGTCGTGGTTAAGACCAGAGCTGGTGTCGTGGTTAAGACCAGAGGAGGTGTCGTGGTTAAGACCAGAGGAGGTGTCATGGTTAAGACCAGAGGAGGTGTCGTGGTTAAGACCAGAGGTGGTGTCGTGGTTAAGACCAGAGGAGGTGTCGTGGTTAAGACCAGAGCTGGTGTCGTGGTTAAGACCAGAGGAGGTGTCGTGGTTAAGACCAGAGCTGGTGTCGTGGTTAAGACCAGAGGAGGTGTCGTGGTTAAGACCACAGCTGGTGTCGTGGTTAAGACCAGAGCTGGTGTCGTGGTTAAGACCAGAGGTGGTGTCGTGGTTAAGACCAGAGGTGGTGTCGTGGTTAAGACCAGAGCTGGTGTCGTGGTTAAGACCAGAAGAGGTGTCGTGGTTAAGACCACAGCTGGTGTCGTGGTTAAGACCAGAGCTGGTGTCGTGGTTAAGACCAGAAGAGGTGTCGTGGTTAAGACCAGAGGAGGTGTTGTGGTTAAGACCAGAGGTGGTGTCGTGGTTAAGACCAGAGGAGGTGTCGTGGTTAAGACCAGATGAGGTGTTGTGGTTAAGACCAGAGGTGGTGTCGTGGTTAAGACCAGAGCTGGTGTCGTGGTTAAGACCAGAGGAGGTGTCGTGGTTAAGACCAGAGCTGGTGTCGTGGTTAAGACCAGAGCTGGTGTCGTGGTTAAGACCAGAGGAGGTGTCGTGGTTAAGACCAGAGCTGGTGTCGTGGTTAAGACCAGAGGAGGTGTCGTGGTTAAGACCAGAGCTGGTGTCGTGGTTAAGACCAGAGCTGGTGTCGTGGTTAAGACCAGAAGAGGTGTCGTGGTTAAGACCAGAGTTGGTGTCGTGGTTAAAACCAGAGGAGGTGTCGTGGTTAAGACCAGAGCTGGTGTCGTGGTTAAGACCAGAGGAGGTGTCGTGGTTAAGACCAGAGGAGGTGTCGTGGTTAAGACCAGAGGAGGTGTCATGGTTAAGACCAGAGGAGGTGTTGTGGTTAAGACCAGAGGAGGTGTCGTGGTTAAGATCAGAGTTGGTGTCGTGGTTAAGACCAGAGGAGGTGTCGTGGTTAAGACCAGAGGAGGTGTCGTGGTTAAGACCAGAGGAGGTGTCGTGGTTAAGACCAGATGAGGTGTCGTGGTTAAGACCAGAGGAGGTGTCGTGGTTAAGACCAGATGAGGTGTCGTGGTTAAGACCAGAGGAGGTGTCGTGGTTAAGACCAGAGCTGGTGTCGTGGTTAAGACCAGAGGAGGTGTCGTGGTTAAGACCAGATGAGGTGTCGTGGTTAAGACCAGAGGAGGTGTCGTGGTTAAGACCAGAGCTGGTGTCGTGGTTAAGACCAGAGGAGGTGTCGTGGTTAAGACCAGAGGAGGTGTCGTGGTTAAGACCAGAGCTGGTGTCGTGGTTAAGACCAGAGGAGGTGTCGTGGTTAAGACCAGAGGAGGTGTCGTGGTTAAGACCAGAGGAGGTGTCGTGGTTAAGACCAGAGGAGGTGTCGTGGTTAAGACCAGAGGAGGTGTCGTGGTTAAGACCAGAGCTGGTGTCGTGGTTAAGACCAGAGGAGGTGTCGTGGTTAAGACCAGAGCTGGTGTCGTGGTTAAGACCAGAGGAGGTGTCGTGGTTAAGACCAGAGGAGGTGTCGTGGTTAAGACCACAGCTGGTGTCGTGGTTAAGACCTCTGACCTCTGACCCTATGTACAGGCTTGCGGTGGAATCCGAGCGACAGTGGCTCAGGAGGTACAGAGCAGTCGTCTGGTAATCCAGAGGTTCCCGGTCCGATTCCCGCTCCTCCCGGGCAGCATGTCGAAGTGTCCTTGAGCAAGACACTTAAGCCCTAACCTCTCCCGACGAGCAGGTCGGCACCTTGCATGGTGGCCTCTGCCGTCGGTGTGTGAATGTGTGAGTGAGTGGGTATAATGTGAGGAACAAATTGTAAATGCACCATTTACCATTTCCTCTCTCTCTCTCTCTCTCTCTCTCTCTCTCTCTCTCTCTCTCTCTCTCCCTCTCTCTCTCTCTCTCTCTCTCTCTCTCTCTCTCTCTCTCTCTCTCTCAGCCATAGTTCTGTCTCAACAAAACACTCATTTAAATACAACCAGGGAGTAATGGTTGCAGGCAGCAGCCGTGGTGGTTCTGGGGCTATGGTGTACAGTGTATACGGGTTTGGAACTGATTGAACTATAATACAAAGCCAATTCATGATGTAAAGGTTTGCGACAAACAAAGCATAAGCTCACTATAAGTCTTCTATTCCCTGCTAATGGAGCAGGTCCAGGTGGTGCACTGGTTAACGTCAGTCTCAAGTCTGCTTTCTATCTTTGGGAGAGAGATGTTCAGGCTCGAAAATGAGCCCCAATGAGCCGCTCGTAAATTAAAAGGAATATTGTTAATAAATTATGGAATTGAACGGTATTCCCGTCACAGTTCATGAAGTTCCAAGGGACACGAGTGGGGGGGGGGGGGGGGGGTATTCAACGGAATGGGGTCGAGACTCTTATACATTCAACAGGCTTTTCACTAAGGTCAAAATGCCGTCATCAATCATAAAGTTATGGCACTCACTATTTACGGCCCCTGCCAGGATATGTAACATCTATAAAAAGAAAAACCTGCATATAAGCAAGTTATTCTGTAAAAAAGGGACGACATCTGCATTCACATTACGCAAACTATAAACAACGTGTAACTCGGCCCCCCCCCAGACCAAACCCCCGCTGCCCAATTCTGTTAACCCTTTCACTGCGACGATATACACATAAGGTTAAAACCCTTTCACCGCCACACGACAGCGGGGTTAACCCTTTCACTGCCACACGACAGAAGGTTAACCGCTAGTGTGATAGTAAAGGGTTAACCTTCCGCAGTGTGGCAGTGAAAGGGTTAATCTGTAAAAAAAAAAAAAAAAAAAAAGGGACGACATCTGCGTTCGCGTATGCAAACTATAAACGACGTGTGACTGGGCTCCCCCGACCGAACCCTGCCTCCCCAGTTCTTGTTGGTGGCATGCGGTGCTACGAAGCAGCGTAATGCTTGTTGTTGGGGACTACATGTACGTACACACGGCCCGGCTTACGGTAAACACTGATCTCTAAACAAGCCTCTCTGTTGTCGCCACCAGCCGCCGCCGCCCGCCGCTGCATCATCAAAGGCCGGTCTTGTGTCCTCCTCACTTTGGGCCACGAGCTGCAATTTGGTGCTCAGGGCGTGGCGGCCCCTCACGGCACCCGTCGGCCTGTTTCCGCCCCGCGCACCAGTAATGACCCCTTCCCTTATGGGGGGAGTGTTTGATCTGGGCTGCCTCTGTGCCTCTGTGGGGGGGGCCTATTCCTGGAGCACGGGGGGGCGGAGGGGGGTGGCGGGTGGGGTGGGCAGGGGGAGGGGGGGATAAAGGGAGCTTTCAGACCCGGTGCCAATGACCATAATTAAGCAGCTTTAAAGGGGTGGCAGTGAGCGCGCTTAGCGAGCGCCGGGGTTTGTAATTTTGGAAGAAAGGGGGCAGCGCGGGCGGTGGCTACGGGAAGTGTGTACGGGAGGGTCGGGTGGCCAGAGCGACGAGACACGAGGGACAGGAGTGTGTGTGTGTGTGTGTGTGTGTGTGTGTGTGTGTGTGTGTGTGTGTGTGTGTGTGTGTGTGTGTGTGTGTGTGTGTGTGTGTGTGTGTGTGTGTGTGTGTGTGTGTGTGTGTGTGTGTGTGTGTGTGTGTGTGTGTGTGTGTGTGTGTGTGTGTGTGTGAAGAGGGCTGTAAAGGTGATGTTAATGACCTGGGGCCGTTAGCACTCACCCCTGGGGGGCTGCCTCACAGGCAGACCGGGACAGAGAGGTCACGCTGTTGGTCAGGGACCTGCACAGGTACAGGCTATTGTTGCCCGGGCAACAGCCTGTTTACTGATTGGCCCCTCTGGAGAGCCTTTTTTCAGTTTTTTTTTTTACATAAAAGATTAACAAGCAGCTCCGCTGCAAATACAGGGAGGGGCAAGAAGGCGCAGCGACACTGCCACCCCCCTCGTACACCCCCCCCCCCCCCCCACGGTTAAGAAATGTCATGCTAAAGTGCCCCTTTGACTGGCGAAAACGAGAGCACGTGCCCCATTGGTGCCCTTCCAATAGTCTAAGCCCCACAGTTGAGAAATGTCACACTATAAAGTGCCCTTTTGAGGCGCGGCTGGGTGGCGCAGCGGACATTGCGGTCGTCA
>NC_140175.1:95620531-95628031 GCF_963971535.1 Notolepis coatsorum
ATGATGGTGTGTCGGGGCGTGGAAGCCCGTTTTAGTGTCACAGTAGGCTCCCTGGCACTGGAAGGGGAACTTACTGCTCTGGCTCTCTGAGCCGGCCGGGCTAGCAGAGGGCGGGGGTTGTGGATGAAGGGGGCTCGGTCAACAGTAGGTCATGCCCCCACACAGCAGCTGTTCCCTATAACTCTTTTATTTATCACCCGTCGTTATTATTACATGTGACGTTTTATCTTACCACCCAGCCTTCCGACTTGTTTATTCCTCAAAATCGGAACGAAAACTAAAGCAATTATGAGCAAAAACCCCAGTTAGGACAGCCGAAACCCGTCCAATCTTTCGCCGTCGACTAAAGGCGCACTTCTTCAACCATTATCTGAAATAAAAAATTAGGGATGCTCGATATTGGCTTTTTTACCGATACCGATATTCCGATATTGTCCAACTCTTAATTTCCGATACCGATATCAACCGATATCAACCGATACCGATATATGCAGGGTTTCCCCGTCCAAAAAACTGAATAATTTCAGGTAACTAATAATTTCACTGGATATATATATAACAAATATTGTTATTGTTTTTTTTTGTTTTTAAACCGATACCGATATTTTCCGATATCACATTTTACTGCCGATATCGGCCGATAATATCGGTCGGCCGATAATATCGGACATCCCTAAAAAAAATTTATCTAACCCTAACTAACCTTACTGTCATGCACTTGTCCTAATAAACTAACCTACACTGTAGCACGCAACACTTTGATGAACAATGTTACTCAGCTGATAGAGTTGTGCCCTTCCTGATGACTTGTTGTACAGAACTTGTAAGTCGCTTTGGATAAAAGCGTCAGCTAAATGACTAAATGTAAAGGTAAAATGTAAATGAGTGTCGCCAACAGTTGGGTACAGCGTAACGTTCGAGGCACCTAAAGAGCCTACGGCAAATCTCAAAGTGAATACTTTCAAGGGAACATACATTAGTATGAAGCCCGTCGGAGTCGTCACAGGATGCCCTTTCACTGCACTCTTGAGGAATTGGAAACACAAAATGTATTAACTTGGGTCGTTTAGCCTAACGGGTTGTGGATGGTCGATTATGTGCCGATCCGCTACATCCTATAGGCTCCGACGAAGTTCTGGCAGTGTCCAATGTTTTGGGCTATTGTATATGGCAGCTATATGAGGCTATCCTGGTCAGTGAGCAACAGGAACACAGAAGGCAATCACAGCATGCTTGGTAAAATATAGGTATAAAATAGGTTCAATATGTACAGGATACTTTAGAGATTTTGGAGATTGTATGGCATGAGAAGAAAAATCTTTTTACCTTATCTTTAAGAGACCTGTCTGAAATATCTCTTAACAATCTATTCCATAACTTTAAGATATATCCTATCTAAATCAAAATCAAATGTATTTATAAGTCTCAGTCCACACACATGCACCCGTGTCTTGGTATTTGAGACACTGGGGGCATGAAGCATGAATACTACTTAATAAATGGATGAAATACAAATACAAAAATCTTGTGGGACAGAATGAAAAAATTACAGACGAAACAGCGAAGCTACTGTGTGAGCAAACTGTAGCAAGAAAGCAGATGGAAATAATTTCTATCCATGCCTGTTGTGTTGGGCCAGCGGTTAATGGGATGTAGAAATGATGTGTCATGCTGGCCATAAGACTCAGTATCTCCCAGTATGACAGCAGAGTGCTTCCAACAGCCTGACAAGGCCGATAAGCAAGACTCTAAACTTTCCCCATCGCACAATACAGTGTGTGGAAATAGCCTAATGCAGATTTATTGACATTAAGAAGGGGTATGCAATTACTTGCCAGTAGTGTAATTGATGCATAACCCTAAAAGATTTGCTACTTCAGAGGCCAGAGGGTGGGACCTATAAAACACATTTACTATCCAATAGCATTGTCAGGCTGAACAACAGGACCCATCGATGTAAATGTAAAAACCATTTCACTGCCACACGACAAAGGGTTAACCATTTCACTACCGCACTACAGACGGTTAATGTCTCAAATAGCGGGCGAGACACGGGTGCATGGGTGGACTAAGATGACTCCCAGTTTGAGACAAATCAGATAGGATATATGCTAACATGCAGAATATATGTGTCTATAATACATTTTGTAGAACTTAGAAGCATATAAATAGCTGGGTTTGGGTTTTTATTTAGTTGAAAAACGTCATATTGTGTAAATAAGGATGTTATTGTTATCAGATGTACACGTGTGTGCCATGCACATATATAAGTCTCATTATGTAGAATATCTATATTATTTTTCAAAATGTATGTAATAGTAGGGTTTGGTATTTATTTAACTGAATAATGGTTGAACTTGTGACACAGTGAAATACCTGTCCCATACAGTTATGAACACTTTTGTGAAAAGTCACATAATATGCAAAAGGCTGTCGCACAATTCTTTTAACGCCACTATTTTTTTATCGTGAGATTAACGTTTAAAAAGAAATTTGAAAATAATTTTTTATATTTTCTTTAACTTTTTTTTAATAGCCTTCACTCTACTCTACTGTATTATTGATACTCTCATTGATAGTATGTTTGTTTCTGACTACATATTTTAAAATGTTTTCAAAATGTTGAATTTGATGCAAATTTGCAATGCATGAGGGTCATCCTTTTGTGTTAAATGGCTGCATAAAGAGGATTTGTTGACTCTCATGTTGATAAGAGTATTAAAACTTGAAAAATATCTGTTTAAGGTAGATTTAGAACAGATAAAAAAATATGCGTTTAATCGCAAGTCATGCGATTAATGAGATTCATTATTTGAATCGATTGACACCCTTATAATGCAATACTGTGAGGTTTCTGTCCATGCTCACTTACTCGCTCTGTTCCTTTAAACCACCTCGCTCTGTTTTCCATTTGTTTTCTGTTAATCATTTCATTCCCCCATTCACACGCTTCTTCCCAGAGACGTCGTTGATTGGTTCTCTCCCGTCCACACGCTTTTCAATCACATTCCCCAGCTGTCACTGCTTGTCAATCAAGCATCCCCGTATTATTTATACCCCGTTTCCCCACTCAAGTTTTGTTGGATCGTTTTGATATTTCTGTTTTGCATTTGCCGTTCCTGCTGCCTGCTGTTCTTTCCCTGTGCTTTGCCTCCAGGATATCCAAGAAGCAATTCCTCTTGGACACCTTATTCCCGTGGCGACGCGCTCGCTCCGTTGCTGTTCCAGCGCTCTTTACGCACAACGCCTGGGTGAGTTTTAATGACTGTCTTTGATCCAATTCCGTTTTCGTGTGTTTTTATAACACTGAAGATTACCACCTTTTTATCAGACAGTCACTCACCCAGCGTTTGCCTTTTTTGATTGTTTCACTGGGATAATATTTTTGACCTAACATCTCCCACTGTGTGTTTTTCACACTGAAGATATTATCACATTGGATTGTATTTTGGACTTCGCTCACAGTGTCTATTTTTGCACCGAAGATATCTATCACTTGGGATTGTGTTTTGGAACGTTGCTCACTGTGTGTGTTTACACGAAGATTTGTTGATTGATTGATTGATTTAAAAGTTTATTAACAGATTGCAGAATGGGTACAGTACAGTACAGCTCAATACATACAATTGTTAAGGGGATGCAGACCAGAGAAAGACTTTCGACTTGTTTACATCAGGGTCCCCCATTTTCAATTCATCATAACATATATGACATACATGACATACAGATAGACAGTACTGCTACATCTATACATTTATGACATACCAGATTTGCAAATACAGTACTGTTTGTGATACAAAAGTGTCCAGAAAAGGAGTGTATATACATTTGGCATAGAAACTGTACATTGGAGGAGGTTGGTTGGGTGGGGTGGGGTTGGGTGGGTTGGGTGAGGGCTGTACATTGGAGGTGGGGGGGGGGGGGGGGGGTTGGGAAGGGGACACACACACATTTTACACTGTACATTGGAATATTGACAAAGCCTTACTTGGTCATTTACTGTACAACTAGGTTAGGACATTTGTAGGGGCCAGTTTCGAATTGCAGTCTCACATAGGTGTTTTTTGAGAGTGTTTTTGAAGGTGGGTAGTGATTCACATTCCTTTACAGCTTTAGGCAGGGCGTTCCACATTGATGTGGCATAATTGCGAAACGTGTTTAGTCCCTTGTTTGATCCGAATCTGGGTTTTACATGATTTGTGGAGCTCCCTCTGGTGTTGTGATCGTGGTATTCACTGACCTTTGGGAAGTATTTTGACATGTACATGGGTACCTTGGTCGCGTAGTGTATCTTGTAGACCAGGCCCATTGCAAGTTGCTGTACTCTGTCGTCTACTCTAAGCCATCCTAGGTTGTCAAAGTGGGCAGGGGTGAGGTGGGTTCTAGGAGTCAGGTCAAGTAGTAGTCTGACTAGCTTGTTTTGAGATGTTTGTAATTTGTTTTTTAGTGCCTTTGAGGTGCTTTGGTACCATGAGGTGCAAGCATAGTCGTAGTACCCTTGAATGAGTGCTCCTGCTAGAGTCTTCAGGGTATTCTTGTTTACCAGAGCGGAGATCCGGTACAAGAATCGCGTTCGTTGGTTGACTTTTTTTATTACATTGGATGCCATTTTGTCACAGGAAAGATTAGCCTCTAGGATGGAACCCAGGTAGGTAATTTCATCTTTCCTTGTGATAATATTGTCACCCACTGTAACCGAGAAGCCGTCGGTCTTGCTGAGTTTGTTATTTGAACCGAAGAGAATGGACTCTGTTTTGCCCATGTGTAATGATAGTTTGTTGTCGGCGAGCCATATGCAGATTTTGCCTAGTTCCGAGCTGAGGGCTTTTTCAACCTGTAACTTGTTCTTGTCAGAGACCAGCAGGGCTGAGTCGTCCGCAAACAGGAACAAGTTGCAGTCACAAGCTGACGACATGTCATTTGCATAAATTAGGAATAGTAGCGGTCCTAGTATGCTTCCTTGTGGAACACCACAGCTCACTGTGAGGGGGGGGGATAGTGTACCGTTTACTTCCACCATCTGTTCCCTCCCCTCCAGGTAGGATTGTATCCAGCTCACTGATAAACTATCAAAACCAATTGCTTTTAGCTTGTCAATCAGAATGGTGTGATTGACAGTGTCGAAGGCCTTTTGTAGGTCCAGCATGACCATGCCGCAGTATTTGCCCGCGTCCACCTCTTGTTTGATGTGGTCGTTCAAGTAGAGAAGGCATGTGTCAGTGGAGTGGGATGTTCTGAAGCCAGATTGGAATTCGTAGATTCGATTTTTTTCCGCGAGGTACTTTTCGATCTGTTCGTATACTATTTTTTCCATGACTTTCGAGATGGATGTAAGGATAGAAACAGGGCGGTAGTTACCCGGGTCTAATTTGCTGCCCTTTTTGTGCAGGGGTGTTACTCTCGCAATTTTGAAGTCCTTGGGGACGTGTCCCTGTTTTATGGAGAGGTTTATTATGTGTGTGATGACTGGGGTGATGGCTGCTGCTGAGTCTCTGAGGAATTTGGAGGGGATGTTGTCATGGCCAGTGGCCTTGTTTGGTTGTAGGGCGCTCAGTTTTTTGAGTACCTCATCTGTAGTTACTATTTCCAGTTTGAAGTCGTCTTTGTGGACGCCTAGGTTCTTGTAGTATGCTACTATGTGTTCTACCCCATACTGCCCTGAGTGGGAGGGTAGTTTGTTTACCAGTGTTGTGGCTATGTTTGTGAAGAAAGTGTTTAAGTAATTGGCTACATCCAGCTTGTCTGTGATGAGCGTGTTGTCCGTCTTTATGTTTATGTTTGAGAACCTGGTTTTGAGTTTTTTACTGCAGCCTAGTTGATTGTTGAGTAATTTCCAAAGTTCACGTGGTTTATTTTTGTTTTCCTCGGTTTTGTCATTGATGACATTTTTTTTAGCAGTTTTGATCATGGAGTTTACGTCATTTCTTAGTCTGTTTCTTTCTAGTTTGAGTTCAGTCACGTGGTCTTGGAGTTCACTGCTCGTGCTTTTGGTAAGCTTTGACTGACTTTTACGAAACTCAGAGCATTTTTTGTCTCTGGCTTTCATAGCGGTCAGTATTTCAGTGTGCATCCATGGCTCAGCGCGATTTTTTACCCTGGTGGTTCTTAGGGGGGCCATGTTGTTTAGTATTGATGAAAATTTGGTTTTGAAGCCAAGCCAAGTTTCTTCAACCAGTGTACCATTGAGTTCATCTGACCAGTCCAGACTCTCCAGTTCAAGGTTAAAGGCCTCGCTAGAGTAGGTTTTGAGGTCTCTAGATGTGACTGTTTTGTGACAGCCAGCCTTTAGTTTTAGCTTTTTGCGGGTACAGAATATCATATAATGATCACTTAACCCGCATGCTATAACCCCTTTATTGGATATCTTGGACTTGTCAGAGGTCAGTATGAGGTCAATGGTAGTCTGAGTTGATTCACATATCCTTGTGGGTTGGGTGATTAGTTGGCTGAGGCCGTGCAGATCACAAAACCTATTGAAGGATTTGAAGACGGGTGCATCTTTTTGTTGCATATCCGTGTTCCAATCCCCAATAAGAATTTTTTCCGCATCCTCAGCTCCAGCTAAGCACACATCCATAGTATCATAAAAGCCAGTTTGATCTGGCGGTCTGTATATTGTGCCGACTAGAACAGATTTTGCCCTTTCAAATAAAATTTCCACCCATACGGTTTCAATTGTCTCATGATGAAGGTCAGTACGGGTAATGAATTTGGTGTCCTTATGTATGTACATACAAACACCACCTCCATACTGGTTTCTGTCATTACGGACTATAGTATAGTTCTCTATTTCTATTTCAGGGTCTGCTACAGATGGATCAAGTTTAGTTTCAGTAAAGCATAATAAGTCTACCTTACCGCTCATAAACAGGTTTCTTATTTCGTCCAGCTTATGCTTAATGCTGTTCACATTAAGGTGAAAGATGTGTAGTCCGTTTTTATTAGCTGTGTTATTGATGTCTTCAAGTTCCAGGTAATGGTTTTCTGGTGCTGCTGTGGGGGAGGGAGGGGGGGGGCTTTGTTGTTGTCTCCGTGAGGTCTGTGTGCTGATGTGTGGGGAGGGGGGATCCTTTGTCCTGTCTTTTCTGGCGGCAACCCTTTGTTCTCCTGGGCTGGTAAACATAGCCAGCCTGGCTAGGTTGGCTAATTTATCAGGCGATTTGTCCGTGGGGTTGCCGGTTGGATTTCTTGTGATTTGCACCGGTGTTGTAGCCTCTGGTTCATCCCGTCTAGTTCTGGTCCCTCGGGCGTTCCGTTGTAGTTGCGCCGGTGATCCAGTAGTGGGCGGTGGAGGGTTGTTGATGTTGGATGATGCATTGGTCGCAACGGTGGTCGTCGCTGTTTGCGTCTGTAGTCCGAGTTGTCTTGCTTGGTACCGAGTGATAACTTGGATAACTTTGTTTTTGGGTACAAGTCACCTCTCCTGTTCTCCTGCTCGTTTTCCACCTGCACCCTGAGTTAACTCGCTCCCTCTCTCTCTCTCTCGGTCCCGCATCACCT
>NC_140175.1:95633031-95647012 GCF_963971535.1 Notolepis coatsorum
GCCATGCGCCCTCAGTGCTGACCTTAGTTGAAGGTAAAGAAAGAAGGACTCGCCGGGAAGATCATAAAATTCTCTTAAGTCCTGAAACGCACGGAGGCCGTTCTTATCATAAATATCCTCCAGAGTATGCACTCCCCTCCTTTGCCATTGAGGAATATTAACCGGCTTGTGTCCAACAAGTAATTGCTGGTTATTAAAAATTGGAGAGTCCAGGTGCCATGGGCATTTAACCCCACACAACCTCTGTACATTACGCCACGTTTGGATCACGTGAGTTATGATCGGTCCATACCTCAGCCGGCATTTCGAAATAGAGACAGTGGAGTACACTACATCCTGCAATCTTAGCGGAGATACCGCCGCCGCTTCTAAGGAGCGCCACGATACAGCCTCTACAGGGTCTAGCCAGCACATCAGAGGTCTCAGTGAAAAGGACCAGAAATAAAGTTTAAAATCAGGGATTGCGAGGCCCCCATCTTGTTTTCTACATTGAGTAGTAGCCCTTTTGATTCTCGGACGTTTGTTATTCCAGATAAACTTAGATACCATCGATTGTACCTTGCGCCAGTGGTCTATTGGAGGGGGCAGGGGGAGCATTGAGCTAATAAAATGTATCCTAGGCAGGATGTTCATTTTGATTATGGAAGCCCGGGCTTGTAAGGAGTTAGGAAGGGACGACCACCTGTCTAGATCCTGGCGTATTTTATCATAAGTACCCGTGAAGTTGTACTTAGTAGTTTGGTTCAGCGTGGGGAATATCTCTATGCCCAAGTATTTAAAATGTTCTACTATGGGGATATCAGCTGGTAGTCGTACCGCCTTGGCCAGTTCATTAAGAGGTAGGCAGGCTGATTTGTTCCAGTTAATCTTAAAGCCTGACAATTTACCAAAGTCGTCGATTATCCTCAATAATTTTGTGGCCGACCGGGAGGGGTCGTCCATGAAAATCAGCAGGTCATCCGCATAGAGAGCAATTTTGTGTGGAGTATTATTGACCATTATGGGGACGATGTCCTCCGATTGCCTAATAAATTGGGCCAAAGGTTCGAGGGAAAGCGCGAACAGTCCTGGGCTCAGAGGACAACCCTGTCTAGAAGATCTGGAGACTGGAAAGAGTGTGGAACAGTTTTTGCCTGTCAGTATCATCGCAGACGGCGAGGCATACAGGACTTTAATCATATGAATAAAACTCTTCCCAAGACCCATGACCTCAAGTACCTTCCACAGGTATGACCACTCAAGTCTGTCAAACGCCTTCATGGCATCCAAAGACAGAACTGTGGATGGAGTTGTATTGTCTTTACTGTTATCGATTACATGCAACAGCCTCCTAAGTTTATCTGTAGCCAGACGCCCCGGGATAAAACCAGTTTGATCGCAGTGTACCAATACAGACATAAATCTCTGCAGGCGACGGGCCAGCACCTTGGCAAACACTTTTAAATCGGCCCCGAGAAGACTCAAGGGTCTATAGCTACCACAATCATTGGGATCTTTGTCCTTCTTGAGAAGTAAAGAAATCAACGCCATATTGACATCTCTTGAGAACTCCCCTTGTTCGATAGCGTAATTGATCATATCGAGCATCAATGGACCCAGTTGGTCCCAGAAAGCTAAATACACTTCGGGTGGAATACCATCCCAGCCTGGTGCCTTACCCCTCTGCATTTCAACAATCGTCTCCCTCAATTCCACGAGAGTAATCGGTCTCCCCAGTTCCTTGGCCTCTTCCTCAGAAATGTGGGGTATCTCAAGCCCGCCAATGAACGATTCAAATTTAGAGTCATCAAGATTACCCTCTGAGCTATATAACTGTGAGTAAAACTCTTTAAAAGTGTCATTGATCTTTTTCGAATCAGTAGTGACTGCACCCTGGCTCGTCCTAATCGAGGGGATATCCGAGAAATGATCATTTGAGCGTATTTTCATTGCCAATAGATGGCTAGGTCTGGAGCCGTGGAAATAGTAATTTTGTCTTGTCCTATGTATCAAGAACTCATACTGTTGTTTAAGTATGGAGTTTATTTCTTTTTTGACTATCTTACGTTGTGTGTTTAGTCGTTCATTATAGTTAGTTTGCAAGGATGCGTATAGGTCCGCATATAATGATTCCAGTCCTTCTAGCTTTTTTGACCGGGATTTTCGCAAATTGGAGGCAAATAGTGTGACATGACCCCTGATAAATCCTTTCAATGCGTTCCACAGGACCCTAGGGTCTTCTACTGTGCCAACGTTGATCTGCAAAAATTCAGCTAGTTTACTCCTGAACTCAGAACAGAAGTCATCGTTCTTTAGCAAGGTCGAATTAAAACGCCATCTGGGAGCTCTTGCGGAGAGCCTGCCAAAGGTTGCCGTAAGGAAAATCCCCTTGTGGTCTGAGAGAGCCAAGGGAACCAATGAGACATCGAAACTATCAAACATATTAGGGGACGCGAATGCATAGTCAATTCGAGAGAAGCTTTTGTGTCTGGCTGACAGGTGAGAGTAATCTTTGAGGGTGGGGTTGGATAAGCGCCAAAGGTCTGTGAGCCCCGTGTCCTTGGCCCACATCCTAAGGGCCTTAGAGGCCCGTTTTTGGTCGCTCGTTTCAGAGGGCCCGGACCTATCCATCTCCGCATCCCAGCACGCATTAAAATCGCCACCCACAATGAGAGCGTATCCATTAAGTTCCAACATATTCTTTGTGATTGTATTATAGAACGCTGAATCAAATGTGTTAGGAGCATACAATGCTATTATAGCCATCTTCCTATGCAAGAATTCAACTTTTGCTATAGTAATCCTTCCCTCCGTGTCCGACCATACATCCAAGACTTTGATATCAAGGTTACGTCTTGTAACTATGACTACTCCTTTCGTCTTATCATCGGCTGAGGATGAGGAGATAACGTGATATTGCCGATTTGCCAGTCTTGACACGTCACCTACCAATAAATGCGTCTCACTAAGGAGAGCAAGGTCAATATTTCTCCTCTTCAATAGCCAAAGGACACTGGCACGCTTGTGTGGGGCGTTAAGCCCTCCTGCGTTCCAAATTAAAATATTCAATTTAGCCATGGTCGAGCTCGTCTAAATGCGTAGAGAACATACCAGTGCAGCCAGGCTGAGTACAGAGGCGCTGATCCAGGCGGGCCCAGACGGTCAATCCCACGAGTTCAGAGGAGGAACAATTACACACATATAAGACAACAGTACATAAAACACATAAAAATACCACCCCAGCTACAACCCCCCCTCCTTCTACTCTAAACCCTAACCCACCCGTCCTATTATAAGCCCCCCTATACCCACTCTCCAATCCCCACCCTATGCCCCATCCACTGAGGATGGTCATCTTCCTATCACTTCCCACTAGAGACATGGATCCAATAAGACGCTCCCCACGCCAACCCCCCTCTAGATAAACCCCTGAGTAAACCCCCACTAGTCCAATAAACACAAATAATAATACAAATAAAATTCAATAAAGATATCGGTCGAAAACCACCTGAGCCTTGGCCCCAACATAAGACAACCATAATGGTAAAAATAGCCATTATTAAATAATAACTCCACATCAACCTGCAACCATCTATTTCCGAATCTGCGCTTCAACGTCGCAATGTTATAGCCCAAATGGGTACAGGAAAATTCAAAACAAAATTAAATTAAAGCATCCCAGCCGATAGTCTAAGGCAGGATCGGGTCACAGGTTAATTGTGCAAAATTGTGTGAACAATGTCAATTAAACAATGACAATAATAAGAAAGGGAAAAAAGGGGTTATGGTTAAAGTGCACCCCTGAAGCAGTCCCTCTGATCAGGCACAACGGCTGAAATGACATAACCTATGTAAGAATCAACAATAATAGGAAAAGGAAAAAGAGGGTTATGGCTAAAGTGCAAGCAAAGTTAAACCTGACCCAGCCTGTTATCACATATTTATGTATATTCGTTCGAGAGCCAACGTGAACCTTGGCCCTAACATGACAGCTATAATGGAAAAATTAGCCATTATTATATAATTACTCAACATCAACCTTGTGACCATCTACCTCGTAGTCTGCATATTAATGTTGCAACGTTATAGTATAAATGGATAAAGGAAAATTCAAAACAAAATCAAAGCATATCAGCAGTTAGTCTAAGGTAGGATCGAATCACAGTTAAATTGCTCATTCAAATGCCATTAAAACAGCGACAATAATAGGAAAAGGAAAAAGAGGGTTATGGCTAAAGTGCAAGCAAAGCTAAACCTAAGCCAGCCTGTTATCACATATTTTATGTATATTCGGTCGAGAGCCAACGTGAGCCTTGGCCCTAACATGACATCTATAATGGAAAAATTAGCCATTATTATATAATTACTCAACATCAACCCTGTAACCATCTACCTTGGAGTCTGCATATTAATGTCGCAACGTTATAGCACAAATGGATCACGGAAAATTCAAAACAAAATTAAGGCATATCAGCAGTTAGTCCAAGGTAGAATCGGATCACATTTAAATCGCGCATACAGATGACATAAAAACAGCGACAATAAGAAAAAAAAGGAAAAGAGGGTTATGGCTAAAGTGCAAGCCATATAACCATATAGCCATAAAGTGCAAGCCATACCCGACCAAACCTGTTATCATATATTGTATATGCATATTCAACCGACCTTGGCTTCTACTATTGGATCCCAAAGCTCAAAACAACCTGGATATAAAAATAAAAGCATACCAGAAGTTAGTTAAGGACCCGATCACTCTTGAATTGTGCAAACCAATGTCACTTTGAACAGCAACAGCAACCAAAATACGTAACCATTAACGGGTCTCGAATGTCTCAGCGCAGACGATAGACGAAGCCCGCTTAGCTAGCCCGAGGCTAGCGCGTAAGCTAGTGATGAATCCGGATAGCACGTTAGCCTATTATGTACATTGTTCAGCTAGCTCGTTAGCTTCCAAAGAGGCGATACACAAGTACGACCATGAGGTCAGCTTTAGCAAGTAACAGAAGTCATTGGGAAGCCCCGCTAGTTGGATGGGCAGTGGGCAGTTAGCATGTCTGGGCATGACAGCAAGTATTTGTGAATAGTCGGCCTAATCAATGTATATAGGCCCACACCGCCAAGTCACTCACCCGACATAGATATCAAGCAACAGTCTCGGGTATCCCCGCGAGATATTCCTTCGCTTTAGCCAACGACCAAAATGAACGCTGACCATCGACCTTCTCCAATACAGATAATTTCGCGGGAGCGAATAACGTGGGCCTCAGGCCTAGTTTCCATAGCTTAGTCAGGACCACCTTGTATTCGCCTCTCTGTGCTTGAACCTCCGGCGTAAAGTCTTCGAAAATGGCCACTTTGTGATCGCCAAGCCTCAGATTACCCCTTCTGGTACGAGCCGACCGCATGATGAGTTCTCTCTGCTGAAGCCTGTTCAGCTTGACTATGATGGGCCTCGAAAACCTGCCCGCTCTGTAGGCCGACTCACAGACAGGAGGCGAAGGGAGGACGTCCGTCCCTAGTATTTTCTGCAGCAGTTCGGGCATGGTCTCAGAGAGACGGCCTTCACCGCTGGCCTCCGGTACTCCAACAATCCTGACGTTGTGGCGTCTATCCCGGGACTGCATCTCCTCCATTGCCGACTGTAGTTTGTTGACTTCAGCCTGCCTAGCCAGCAGGGCGGATTCGAGACCCGCCATCTTCTCGCACTGTAATGATACCTCCGTCGTTAGCATGGCTAGTTCGTTAGCATTAGCCGATGAGGCAGCGTGAATCGACTCCATCTTGTCTGTCAGCGGGACCACCGCCAGCCGTATTTCTTCTGATATCTCACGACGGAGGTTGACACAAAAATCCGCCAACACTTTCTTCTGTGCTTCAGCGACGCGTGCCTCAGAGTCTGCGTGTAGCTTGGTCATGACCAAGAGCACAGCTTCGCTTATTTCCCCGACACCGGACGACGATGCGGGCAGGCCCGGTGGTGGTGGTTTGCTGGATGGGGCGCTCATGGCTCTAGTTTCCACCCCCGTCATCGCAGAAAGTCGAAAAAAGGCGATGACAGTATACTAAACACGACGACCTAGCAAACAGATAAAAAACAAATAAAAATAAAATAAAGACTAATGGGGAGAAACGTATATTCAGCACGGTAGAAGGGAGCTCATGTGAAACACGTCTACTCCATGATCGCTCAGCTCCGCCCCCCAATACACACAATTGTTAAGGTGATGCAGACCAGAAAAAGACGTTCGTCTTGTTTACATCAGGGTCCCCCATTTTCAATTCATCATAACATTTATGACATACCCAACATACAGATATACAGATATATATCATGACATTTAAGACATACATGACATACAGATATATAGTACTGTTACATGTATGACATACAAGATGTAAAAATATACAGTACTGTTTAACAGATACTATATACATTTGTGGGGTAGGAAACTGTACATTAGGAGGGGGTTGAGTGGGTGGGTTGGGTTGGTGGTTTGGACATTTACCGGGGCCAGTTTTGAATTGCAGCCTCCCGTGGGTGCTTTTTGAGAGCGGTTTTGAAAGTGGGTAGGGATTCACATTATTTTACGGCTGCTGTGGGTAGGGCATTCCACATTGTTGTGGCATAATTGCGAAACGTGTTTAGTCCCTTGTTTGAGCCGAATCTGGGTTGAACATCCCTCTGGTGTTGCGGTCGTGGAGTTCACTGACCCTTTCATACAGAGGGCAGATTCGTTAGAAAAGGCCTTGGTTAAGTCCAGCATCCTTGGGATTCTCAATCGGAAGCCATATCTTACAGCGGCTATGAAAGTGACTTTTGACTATTATTAGCCACCGAGCAAATGGTCAGATATTAATACTGTAATCAATTTATGGTCATGTGCTCAAGAAACAAGTTGATTTACTGTGTTTCCATCTCAATTTTGGTCTGTACAGACACAATCCATTTGAAGGTTGTGTCTGTACAGTATGTCAAGACAAGGACATACAAATAAAAATAATTATATATATATATATATATATATATATATATATATATATATATATATATATATATATATATATATATATATATATATATATATATATATATAAATACTATATATATAGTCATTGATACCACTGAGCTTTCACTAGTGATACAATAAAACACTTAATTTCCTCAAAAAGTCCCTATTTTCACATCAATCTGATACTAATCTGTGCTTTGTGAGTTTAGCTGGGTTTACCCCTCCACTGCATCCTTGGCCGTCACAGAGTTTAGTACAGTCCAGTGAGAAGTGAGAAGGTCAGAGGTCGCTCGGACTGCTCGGAATCGCCGACGACAACAGCGTGTGTTTTTGTCTGCATGTTTTAACAAGCACTCTCCAGAAAAGGTGAAAGGAACTGTTTGTTTCATAGATATAACGATAATTACGGCCCGCTTCCCTCCCTGGAATGGAGTGAGGTGACTGAGGCATGCTCTCTCTCTCTCTCTCTCTCTCTCTCTCTCTCTCTCTCTCTCCTCTCTCTCTCTCTCTCTCTCTCTCTCTCTCTCTCTCTCTCTCCCTCTCTCTCTCCCACTCTGTCTTTCTCACTTTCTCTCTCTCTCTCTCTCTCTCTCTCTCTCTCTCTCTCTCTCTCTCTCTCTCTCTCTCTCTCTCTCTCTCTCTCTCTCTCTCTCTCTCTCTCTCCTCTCCCCACCCCCCCCCCTCTGGCTCTCTCCCACCACGTCCACCACAAGCTTCTGTTGGGCTCTCTCATGGACGCAGAAACATCAGGAGCCTCCTCCCACCCAGACACGCTTCTCTCTCCACCCTGCCAAAGGGCTTCACGCCTGCCTGCTGGAGTAAACAACTTCTAAACTAGGGTTTCTCAACGGGGGGGGGGGGTACCATCCCCAGGGAGAGTGTCGGCGGGTGCAGAAAGGGGGCATTGAGATGCTAAAAGGGGGCACAAGTTTATTTTATGTATTCATCATTGTTCTAATATCAATTGAGTGGAACCAGAGAGGGCCTCATCCAGTGAGCACAACCAAAATCCAAAATTCCACTCAGAAACAGGGAAAGTGTCACTTTTATCAAAAAAGATTTGACAAGAAAGTTTTTTTATTTTTTTTTACACACTTGCTAGTAATGCAAATGCACACAGTGTACACTGCAACCAAAAAGTTGTTTCAGTGAACTGCTAACCTAGCTAGCTGAACATCTTCTGCAAACATGTCAAAAGAACCAGCGCATGACAAAGTAAAATAAATCCCCGACGTCCACACTGTTGGGAGCCTAGAACCAGCCTGGCCCTTCAACCCTAGAACCAGCCCGGCCCTTCAACCCTAGCACCAGCCTGGCCCTTCAACCTAGAACAGCCTGGCCCTTCAACCAGCCTGGTCATTCAACCCTAGAACCAGCCTGGTCTTCAACCCTAGACCAGCCTGGCCTTCAACCAGCCTGGCCCCTTCAACCCTAGAACCAGCCTGGCCTTCAACCCTAGAACCAGCTGCCCTTCAACCCTAGAACCAGCCTGGCCTTCAACCTAGAACCAGCCTGGCCCTTCAACCCTAGAACCAGCCTGGCCTTCAACCCTGCACAGCCTGGCCCTTCAACCCTAGAACCAGCCTGGCCCTTCACCTAGAACCAGCCTGGCCTCACCCTAGAACCAGCCTGGCCCTTCAAACCCTAGAACCAGCCCTGGCCCTTTACCCTAGACCAGCCTGGCCCTTCAACCTAGAACCAGCCTGGCCCTTCAACCCTAGAACCAGCCTGGCCCTTCAACCCTAGAACCAGCCTGGCCCTTCAACCAGCCTGGCCCTTCAACCAGCCTGGCCCTCAACCCTAGCACCAGCCTGGCCCTTCAACCCTAGAACCAGCCTGGTCCTTCAACCCTAGAGCCAGCCTGGCCCTTCAACCCTAGAACCAGCCTGGCCCTTCAACCAGCTGGCCCTTCAACCAGCCTGGTCTTCAACCCTAGAACCAGCCTGGCCCTTCAACCAGCCTGGTCTTCAACCCTAGAGCCAGCCTGGCCCTTCAACCAGCCTGGTCCTTCAACCCTAGAACCAGCCTGGCCCTTCAACCAGCCTGGCCCTTCAACCCTAGCACCAGCCTGCCCTTCAACCCTAGAACCAGCCTGGCCCTTCAACCAGCCTGGTCCTTCAACCCTAGCACCAGCCTGGTCCTTCAACCCTAGAACCAGCCTGGCCTTCAACCAGCCTGGTCCTTCAACCTAGAGCCAGCCTGGCCCTTCAACCCTAGACCCAGCCTGGCCCTTCAACCCTAGAGCCAGCCTGGCCTTCAACCCAGAACTGGCACGGCAAAAAACACCAAAGCAGCAGCTCTGTGACCACTAAGACTGTCGACACCGCTGGCATTGAACCGAAACAGGCTAGTGCTCCGAGGTGCGTGGAGGGCTGCCGTCGGGACACAGAGGCCGGTAGAGCTGCACTAACTAATCATAGACAAAAAGGAGGCTGCTAGATTATTTGGCCAAAGAGAAAGGTACTTCAAATGTACTGCATATAAAAAAAGAAGAAAAAGATATTAGACGGTACCCATTGTTATACGCCTTCATTTGACACACGACGCTGACTTAATTGACGCAACAAACTGAGCCAAATAGAAACATTAATGGCTGAGATTTTCATAGATACCCATGATAAAGAAAATAATCGATAAGCATCGATATTGAGGGCTGACGTTTTATTTCCATTGGGTGTAGGGTGTTGAGGGGTGTTATGGGACTGGGATTGGATGTCAGATAGGGGATGTTGACCCTAAAAAAGTTTGTTCTAGTGGTTTAGCTATCTCCACCGCCGCGGGCACAGATAGCAGCGATGACACTTTAAATTTGGGTTAAAAAGGGAGAAAAAGGGGTGACAGTGGCTCAGGGCATATAGAGTGCTCGTCTGGTAATCTGAAGGTTCCCGGTTTGATTCCGGGCTCCTCCCCGGCAGCGTGTCCAACATTTCCTTGAGCAAAGACACCTAACCCCTAACAGCTCCCGAAGAGCAGGTTGGCACCTTGCATCATTGCCTGCGGTCGGTGTGTGAATGTGTGAATGAATAGGTGAATGAATGTGTGAATGAATAGGTGAGTGAATGTGTGAGTGAATAGGTGAGTGAATGTGTGAGTGAATAGGTGAATGAATGTGTGATGAATAGGTGAGTGAATGTGTTAGTGAATGTGTGAGTGAATGTGTGAGTGAATGGTGGGTGAATGTGTTAGTGAATGTGTGAGTGAATGTGTGAGTGAATAGGTGAGTGAATGTGTGAGTGAATAGGTGAGTGAATGTGTTAGTGAATGTGTTAGTGAATGTGTGAGTGAAGGTGAGTGATGTGAGTAAATGTGTTAGTGAATGTGTGAGTAAATGTGTGAGTGAATGTGTGAATGTGAGCATAAATTGTAAAGCGCTTGGATAAAAACACAGTATATAATATATATATAATATATAAATGCAGTCTATTTATTAGCCGTTCCAAAAAAATAAGAAACGCACTCCCAGGTACAGGGCTGGCTATGGGGCAAGTTATCATTCAAATAGTGAAGAATAGCCACGCTCCGTTTATTACACCAATGTTTCAGCTACAATAGGCTGGCAAGTTATCATTCAAATAGTGAAGAATAGCCACGCTCCGTTTATTACACCAATGTTTCAGCTACAATAGGCTTCCACTCTTATCTGACAATACATACAGGCTGCTGAAACGTTGATGAATAAGTGTTGATGAATAAATGTTCTAACTGAATAACTGGGCACAATTCAGTAATTTATATTTTTAGTCGACACACCACCCGATGGTGCCTACATGATGCTAAAAGATAAACAGTGCCTTAAGCGCTGCGCCACTGCTGAATCAGGACCGCCGCTGCTATGAACGACTATTAAAAAATATATTATAATTATTATTATTATTATTTTTTTTATCATTCCATTCAGGCTGTGGGGGGTGCTTAATGTCTGAAGGAGTCGACTGAAGGCTTCTTGTCCTCTGCGAAAGCATGCAATTGGTCCACCAGAAGGATACATCTTGATATTTGTCTAGTGTGTTCATTAGACGGGTGAAATCCTCTTTCAGTGCCTCTGTGCCCGTTTTCTTAGGCAGTTAGTCTCGCTGGTATCCGCGCCATTAGCGTTAGCCACGCTTCTAGGCCTCTTTGCTTTTGGAAAGATATATATATATTTATTTTTTTTTGCATTCAACTAAGAGGTTCGCAGTCAACTATGGCTCCTTTCGATTGATTAGTCGACTATTCGACTAGTTGTGGTCAGCCCTAGTAATTTGTAATCAGATTTGTTATTTGACTTGCCACAAATCTCACCCCACTTATTGTCTAGTGATTGATTCCGTATTTACCAGGTGAAGACTGACCTGAGGAACAGGCTGCAGGGAGACCCTCTGGCCGCTTGTATGTCTCAGCATCAATGGGGCCCCCTACCAGTGAAGTCCCCACCAAAGAGCCCTGGAGCTTTTCTTTCAAAAGCCCAGGAAAATGAAATGCTCTAGTCTAAGGCAGAATGTAGCCTATGCCACTGAGATTTCTTAGGTGTAAAGTGCTGTTGTAGTGTTATGATTTATGTATGTTAGACAGTTAGTATGTTCTATGTATCTATGTCTATGTTTTCTATTTATATTATCTATTAAATCATCTATATCTATGTTCAATATGAAGGATCTCGAGGTTTTTCAGTGTATATAATGTAAACTAAATGTATATAATGTAGGTGGATGACAGCACTGCTTATAGTCATCTGAGAGCAACACAGAAGCAGAGAGAGAGAGTGTGTCAGCAGGCGGTGTGTCTCCACGGATAAGGTTTGATAGTGCAGACAGGCTTTGGACATTTAGTGTGTGGTAGGAGCTGATTAACAACCTGCAGATGAGGCTGTGCTGTTGTCATCACCAGCTGATAGCCACAGCGTTTGTTTGGGGTAAGTTAATATCAACATTGCCGTTGCTATAGTGATCTGGGTCAAATAGCTGTGGTCAAAGACAGCGCGTCACATAGGAACGAGGAGAGGGGCGGGCCTGTTATTTGCTATGCCGAGATGATAATGATGATGATGATTATTATAATGTGAGTTTTCTTCATGTGAGTTAGAACAGGACGCAAGGCTGATACGAGCAGACGTGGAGAGAGAGACTATCCCCCCCCCCCTCCTATGCCTCGAGGAGGCTAGCTTCGGCTAACAAAGAAGGGTTTTGGCTAACGACGAGGCCTCAACCACCATTGGACTAACAGAAGCAGCTAGCAGAAGGGACGATAGAATAATGAATTTAGTGTTCCATCAAAGACTTTTCAAGGACAATACGAAATGGGTAACATCTGAGGCTTTTGTTTATGGAATAAACAAAAAAAATCGAGAAAGGTATTACGCTGTCAAGTGTCGAATTCTTATGAAGGTGGTGAATTATTATGATTACGGATTGCATTAAAGGGGAATGACAAAGACTGTACAGCCAGTATGAGAAGACGTCAAACAAATAAACACAACGCAGAACTACACAAGCCAACAGATGAAGAGGTGATACTGGCTGATTGATCAAGTGTTGAGGCATTAATCTTGACATTTACCCTGATTACAACTACACTGCAAAACAATTTAATCTTATCAAGTGAACATATCTTGTATTTGGTACAATAAGTCCAATATTGAGTATAATTATCTTGAATTATCTTATCCCACTGGCAGATCATTTAGCTTTTGTTTTTTCTGATTTTGGTCAATTTAATCTTGTTTTAAGAAAACAAGATTAACATTTTCTTAAAACAAGATTAAATTGACCAAAATCAAGAAAGAAATAAGATATTGATATATATATTGATCAAATTGTTTACACTGCCTGTGTTGTCTTTTACTACCTGTATACTGTGTTGTTTTACTACCTGTACCCCTCCCCCCTCCCCCCTGCTGCTATGATGCCTGGATTTCCCCAAGGGGATCAATAAAGGAATATCTTATCTTATCTTATAAATTATCTGCCAGTGGAATAAGACAATTCAAGATAATTCTACTCAATATTGGACTTATTGTACCAATACAAGATATTTTCACTTGATAAGATTTCATTTTTTTGCAGTGTACAAATATGCAGCTACCTGGGCCTCCAGAACACTTCTAGTGTCAGCGGACACACCAGAAACATCCTAGCAAATTCACACACAACATGAACGAACAATTCTAAGGTCGTTTTAAGTATTTCTCCGTCAGCGTGCGCTAATATGGATTCCGGCGGCACGTGTGCACGCACTGATATGGATTCCGGCGGCACGTGTGCACGCACAGATATGGATTCCGGCAGCGTGTTGACATTTTTTTCAGGGGAAACACTGACTATAGTTTAATGTTTGACAAGTGGAATGCAAGTGGAGCGTCATTCAACGTTCCACGTCAGAGAGTGGTGCCTACAGTCATCCTATGTGCCTAAGTTTCATCCAAATAGTACTAAAACCGTAGTCCATTATGGCTGGGGCAGACCGAAAGACAGAAACAGAAACCACACTGGAGTTATTGCGATACCTGAATGGGCAATGATGGAAAATCTATTCAAATAAAACACTTGTCGATTTGAAAGATATTCGAGAATCCATGTCCTGGATGCCATGTGCCAATTTCATCCAAATCGTATCAGAACTGTAGGAGTCATGGCGCTGCAGGTGCAGAGGACGGACAGCTAGACGGAATCACAGGAGTGATTGCAACACCTCCTCGCCAGCACTTTGCACACGGGTGTAACTAAAGCAAGAGGGCAAAGTAATGAACTGTCCAGCGGCGGGCCTCACGCCACCATGACTTATAGTGGCATATTCCTTTGACATAATTCATAGTGATTCTATATCCTTGCATCATAAACCGCTTCACGTGGGGATCTCGATCCCCCCTCTACGTCCTCTGAATAAAACATGAGCCACTTTTTTATTTGCTCGGTTTGAGATGGAAGGCCGGTCTATCGTCCCGCGATGAGACAGCTAAATGTCCCCTCGGTATGAAAAGCCTCTTCATCCGAGAGGGCCCGGCCCTTTCCGAAAAA
>NC_140175.1:95649712-95662212 GCF_963971535.1 Notolepis coatsorum
CCTCTTGCAGGAGGACGGCTCCAGCACCGAGGTCACTAGCATCCACTGCCAACTTGAATGGCAGTTGAAAATCGGGAGCTGACAGAACGGGAGCGCTAATCAGAATACCCTTAATGCTCTCAAAAGACTGTTGACAAGTCTCAGTCCACACGAAAGGTACCTTAGGACTGAGCAGATTGGTCAAAGGGGCAACAACAGAAGCAAAGTTCCTACAGAAACTCCTATAGTACCCTGCCATACCCAGGAAGCGCTTTAACTCCCGCCTGGTGATGGGAGCAGGGAAGCCCACTATAGCCTCCACCTTAGCTGCAATGGGGCACACATGCCCACGTCCAACCACCTTACCCAGGTAGGTAACCGTGGCCTGTCCAAATTCACATTTTGCAAGGTTAACTGCAAAATCACCAACATCAATGTCATGCTCGAGTACATTAGTACGACTAGGGACATCAGAAAACAAACGTATATGCTGTCTAAGTAGGCGCACCACATCCGTACGCTCAGGAAGTGGCAAGTACGACAGGTGTGAGTCCAAGTCACCTAGTATCTGGGTGTTTGGCAACCTGCCCTGAGAAATCTCCTTCGACACAGAACAGTCGGCTACAATAGGAGATGCAGAAACTGTTAGAACAGCCACAGGCTTGACCCCTGACTGGTCAATCTGAGCCCTATCATTGTACGCCTTCAACATATTGACGTGACATAATCTACTCTTGCGCCTGCGGTCGGGAGTTTTAATCAAGTAGTCGACCTCACCAACTTTGTGCTCAACGGAGTATGGCCCACTGTATTTAGCCTGTAATGCAGACCCAAGAATAGGCGAGAGAACCAACACCTTGTCTCCCGGTGAGAACACCCTATGTCGGGCCCGCCTATCATACCACACCTTCATTTTTCCTTGGGCTACCTTTAGGTTCTCTTTCGCTAGTTCACATGCTCTACTAAGCTTAAGCCTGAAGTCACACACATAGTCCAACAAATTAGTAGAGGAAGGAGTCTGGTCAGCCAACCACTTTTCCTTCAGCAGTTTCAAAGGACCCCTCACTGTGTGGACGAACACCAGCTCAGCCGGGCTGAATCCAAGAGACTCCTGGGTTACCTCCCTAGCAGCAAACAGAAGCAAAGGGATTCCATCATCCCAGTCTTTTTCGAACTCCGTACAATATGCCCGCAGCATTGTTTTGATAGTCTGGTGAAATCTCTCCAGCGCCCCCTGGGACTCTGGATGATAGGCAGAGGAAGGGCAATGCTGGATAGACAACTGCTGGAGGACCTGAGCAAAGAGACGGGACATGAAGTTAGACCCTTGATCTGATTGAATAACCTTTGGTAAACCAAACGCCGAAAAAAACCTAACCAGAGCTTTGGATATAGCTGGGGCTGTGATCTTGCGTAAAGGAATGGCTTCAGGGAAACGGGTCGCTGCACACATAATAGTCAAAAGGTACTGGTTCCCTGTCTTTGTTCGAGGGAGGGGACCAACACAGTCAATGAGGATCCGCTCAAAAGGTTCCCCAACGGCAGGAATAGGCTGCAGAGGAGCCTGAGGGATCTTCTGGTTTGGTTTACCAACCACCTGACACACATGGCACGAGCGGCAATATTGTGCCACATCTGACTTCAAACCAGGCCAACAAAAATGTCTCAGCACACGGTCATAAGTCTTCCTGACTCCCATGTGACCAGCAAGATCATGATCATGTGCTAGATGCAGTATATCAGGACGATACACGGCTGGAACAACAATCTGAAACACACTGCCCCAGTCATCCAGACTGGACAGGCTAGGTGGTGTCCACTTTCTCATGAGCACGTCATTGCTAACAAAGTATCCTTGAGACGTATCTACCATTGCATCCTCTAAAACCGCCTCTTCAAAGAGGGACGACAAGGAGACATCCTTGTTTTGCTCTAGTACCAACTGCTCATGAGACTGTATCACCTTACCAAAACCCTCATCAGGGCCACTTTTCAACTCAACAAAGAACGTGTCACTAAGTGTCATATCACAATCTGAGTTAACAACATCATGGGTGTCACATTTGACCTTTGACATTGCGCGTGTTACCGCACACACAGGAAACACTCCTGGATGCTTCTGTGCGAGCTCATCAGGAACCTCAGAAACTACAGGGACGGGAATTACAACTGGAGTAGCCAGCACTTTGCCACCGGCCAAATCGTTCCCTAGAATGAAGGACACCCCCTTTATGGGGATGTGAGAACACACTCCTACGACAACATTGCCTGATACTAAGGGAGAGTTTAGCGAGACCTCATGCAAAGGAGTATTCACAAAGCCTCCTCCAAAGCCCTGAACAATGGCACCGGAATGCAATGAAGAATCTTCCGAAAATGGCAAAATCCCATCCAGAATGAGAGACTGGAAAGCTCCTGTATCTCTCCATATTGTAATAGCCTGCTTTGATCCTAATGCACCAACCAGTGAAACAAATCCATCCATCATAAATGTTGAGGAGCCCTCTAGCTCCCTGTCTGCACCTTTGATACTTCGCACCCCACCCTCTAATGTCGGCATAGGTGTCCTGTCCATGATTTCTACCAGAGCCACCGTTTTTACATTTTTCTGCTTAAGCACCGGGCACCCAGCAACGATATGACCAGGCTCCTTACAGTAAAAACAGATAACCCCCTCTGGGAATGCACTAGCAGAGCCACCTTGCCTAGGAGTCGAAGTAAACCGACCAGCAGACACGGGTGCCGGGAACCGGCTCCCCTGAAAAGGACGCCTACTACCCCTGGACTCCACACGGCCCTCCTCTACAAAGACAGATTTGTGTGTTAACACAAACTCATCAGCCAAGACAGCAGCGTCGCCTATCTTCGATACCTTATGCTCATTTAGATGTGTGGAAACGTTATCAGGAACACACCTTTTAAATTCCTCTAGGAGAACCAACTGTCTGAGCTGCTCCCTTGACTCTGCTTTTTGCGAAGTGCACCACCGGTCAAACAGGTTCTCCTTCTCTTTTCCGAATTCAACATACGACTGTCCCTCCGACCTGCGATAGCCTCTAAACCGCTGACGATAGGCCTCGGGGACCAACTCATAAGCCCTCAATATGGAAGCTTTAACAAGCTCATAATCAGCGCTTTGTTCAAGGGACAGGGCAGTATAGGCTTCCTGTGCCCTACCAACTAAAACACATTGTAGCAGCAGTGTCCAGGCGGTATCAGGCCACTTCAATGTGGTTGCCACCCGTTCAAAAAGGGGAAAATATCTCTCCACGTCTTTCTCAAAAAATGGAGGCACCATCCTAATATTCCTGCCTACATCAAACCCGGAACGTGACTCTGAATGCAGAGCACCGGCCTGTAAGGCAGCATGCTTAAACTCAAGCTTCTTCTGCGCACGCTCGTGCACCAGCAACATTTGTCTCTCCTCCAGCAACATTTGTCTCTCCTTAAGCTCCCGCTCCTCTCTCCTCTCTTTAAGCTCACGCTCCTCTCTCCTCTCTCTCTCCTTAAGCTCACGCTCCTCTCTCCTCTCCTCACGCTCGTGCTCTAGCTGCCTTTCCTTAAACTCCAACTCCCTAATCCTCCACTCACCCTCTGCACCAGGTAATAGCGGAGACGCGTCAGACAAAGGCTCCTCCACCCTCTCCTCAAGCACCTGCTCCCTAATGAGTAACACCCTTAAAGCACTCAAGGCAGTTGGCTTCAAACGTTTCTCACTTGCAGTAAGCTCTACCCTGTAGTGTACAGCAAGTTCTAGAAGTTGTTCTTTGGAAAACTTCCCCAACATATCATGAGACGGGTGATCAACAAAGTCCTTGATGGAAGCCATCGTTACTGTACCAGTCACCACAAGCTACTCACTTTACTTCACAGTCAGGAAGAACCACTAACGAACCACGAAGAACCACTAAAGAACCATGAAGACCACTAAAGAACCGCCAAAGAACCACTGAAGACCCCCTAACGAACCACTGAAGAACCACGAAGAACCACTGAAGAACCATGAAGAACGCTAATGCCAATAATAACAACCAGAAGGGAACGCGGTGGAAATGTGAGATCTACGGAGCGCACCTTTCCAGTTTGCAAAAAATTTTAAATAAAAAACAACCACCCTGAAAGAAATAGACGTGTCATACACGCAGGGTGTCAGGTGCTAACAGGTATGCTAACCAAACACTCAAAACAAACAAAATAAATTCAACAAACAAATCCAAACAGGTGCGCCTTCTAACCTGATATGACTACATATGCTTCTACATCTAAACTGCAGTCAAAACCGGCCCACCACATGTCTACCCTAAGAAACACTAAATCAAGCCCTACCACACTACCTGTGTTTTCTGGCCCCCCTAACCTACCTACCCTTAAACTAATGCCCTGTAGACCTAATCATCTTCAACCACACCTGCTACCAGTCAAAGATCATACTTGACCATCCACCCGTCCAGTACATGATACGGTACCAGACAAGTAGATGGTGCCAATCCCTTCCCTGACTGCCCCAGGAGTATGTGGTGCACAGGAAGCTAACCAACAACCAGAAAATAATGTCCCTATCTACATGTGGTGCCCACTAAACTATATATTTTAACAGCATAAGTAGTCACATCAAATTACAAACAAATAAGGCATACTCACCTGTTTGACGAAAACGGCTCAAGCCCCCACGTTACACAATATGTAACGAACACCACCCAAACCATAATACCATGACACCCCGTGTAACACAAAAAAAAAACACCAAACAAATTTCTAGGGGTAAAATATCCCGGACGAGCGCCCAACTGTTACGACCCTGGCTCAAAGGCACGCAACCTATGTGCAAACCAACACCAAAACCCTGTGCTCTAACTCAAAATGCTACTATATCAAGGAACTATTAGTGTAAACCAAAGGACAAGGACTGGAAGAACGTGACAGCTCTTCCTCTAAGCACAGACCCTGCATGTGTGTTTCCAGGGCTGGTTTTAAAGCTCCCAGCAGGTAACCAATCAGCACTAATTAACTAATTGGCAGCCCTCACCTGCATGCCCCGTGACACAGGAGTGATCAGGCCTGCATGCACAGTGACACAGGAGTGATCAGGCTCCTAGTACATAACAACCATCAAGAGTCGGCCCTCACGAGTATAGTTAAACAAGTAGGCTACACACACACACACTGTCACTTGCACACACACACACACACACACACACACACACACACACACACACACACACACACACACACACACGCATTGAAATTGACTAGGTAGGCCTGTTGCTGCATCCTCTGTTCTGCCTCTGTGTGTGCGTGTGTGTGTGTGCGTGCGTGTGCGTGCGTGTGTGTGTGTGCGTGCGTGTGTGCGTGCGTGCGTGCGCGTGTGCATGCGTGCGTGTCCGCGGTTACAGCTCCACCCGCCTCCTGAACGGCACCCTACACTGGTGCTCTGACCCCAGCTGACACCTCACCTCCATACATCAACCCACACTACAAACGCACACACAGTCCAGCTCTACTCTGCTACTTACTGTGAACGGGTTCAGCTCGAGGGATTCAGTGGCTACAGAACCAGCTGGTCCACGTGGCACGTTGATATGTGGGCTGTTTTACATACAGTAAGGAAAGGAAGTCCACTGAACCGGAAGTCCAAAGAATGTAAATCCACTGCATTTAACCCATCCCAGCCATTTAGGAGACAACTAAATGGTAATAATGGTAAATGGTTGCATTTATATAGCAGCTTTTATCCAAAGCGCTTTACAATTTTGTTCCTCAAATTCACCCATTCACTCACACATTCTCACACAGACAGCGAAGGCAACCATGCAAGGTGCCAACCTGCTCATCGGGAGCAGTTAGGGGTTAAGTGTCTTGCTCAAGGACACTTCGACACGCTGCCCGGGAGGAGGGGGAATCGAACTGGGAACCTCCAGATTACCAGACGACTGCTCTACCTCCTGAGCCACTACACCTCTAATGCCTTGATAAGATAAGATAAGATATTCCTTTATTGATCCCCTTGGGGAAATTCAGGCATCATAGCAGCATGGGGGGGAGGGGGGGTGGTACAGGTAGTAAAAACAACACAGGCAGTGTAAACAATTTGGTCAATATGGTCAATATAATTTACTATCTGACTAGCTGAAGAAATATTCACATTATTCACAGTGTCACATAAGGTGCAGTATGCATAAGGTAGTGTTATAATTTACTATCTACTGAGTATACATTATTTACAGTATCACGGTATCCACTGAAATATACATTAAGGTCAAGGTCAAGGTCATGCACCCAGCATGCATGTGTTCTCGTGGTGTGGGAGGAAACTGGGGCATCCACAGGAAACCTGTGTGAACTTGCGAAGATCGTGCAAACTCCACACAGGAAGGCCTCGACCGTGCAAACTCCACACAGGAAGGCCTCGACCGTGCAAACTCCACACAGGAAGGCCTCGACCGTGCAAACTCCACACAGGAAGGCCTCGACCGTGCAAACTCCACACAGGAAGGCCTCGACCGTGCAAACTCCACACAGGAAGGCCTCGACCGTGCAAACTCCACACAGGAAGGCCTCGACCGTGCAAACTCCACACAGGAAGGCCTCGACCGTGCAAACTCCACACAGGAAGGCCTCGACCGTGCAAACTCCACACAGGAAGGCCTCGACCGTGCAAACTCCACACAGGAAGGCCTCGACCGTGCAAACTCCACACAGGAAGGCCTCGACCGTGCAAACTCCACACAGGAAGGCCTCGACCGTGCAAACTCCACACAGGAAGGCCTCGACCGTGCAAACTCCACACAGGAAGGCCTCCCGGATGAGTGCAATCATAATCATAATCATAATCATAATCAACTTTATTTATATAGCACATTTACAACAGTTGTGACTGTACCAAAGGGCTTCACAGATAAAAGCATAGAGCAGCAGTTCAAACTACGGGTCACGACACAAAGTTGGTAGGTGACAGTGGCAAGTAAAAAAAAAATAATAATAATAATAATAATAAATATTTTTGCTAAATATGCCTCGTTTTATAAATGTGTATTGATAACATAGTGCTTTAATAAATGTTTCTAATAAATATGTATGATCAAGTTCAACAACTTTTATTTTGATAATCCTTAATTCCACGTTGAAATGACCCGATACATTTAGATCCACAAAGAATGGATTGCACGGAGCAAGTTGCACCCTTACTTACAATGAAAATGGGGGACCCTGATGTAAACAAGACGAAAGTCTTTCTCTGGTCTGCATCCCCTTAACAATTGTGTGTATTGAGCCGTATTGTATTGTACCCATTCTGCAATCTGTTAATACAATTTTCATTCAATCAATCAATCTGCACGGTGATTGATTGAATGAACATTTTATTAACAGATTGCAGAATGGGTACAATACAGTACGGCTCAATACACACAATTGTTAAGGGGATGCAGACCAGAGAAAGACTTTCGTCTTGTTTACATCAGGGTCCCCCATTTTCAATTCATAATGAATTGTAAGTAAGGGTGCAACTTGCTCCGTGCAATCCATTCTTTGTGGATCTAGTGTGGGGTCGCCAAAAAAAATCCAAAATAAAATGGGATCGTGGTATAAAAAAGCTTTGAGAACCCCTGGCATAGAGCAAAGTAAAAATACATATACAATACATATACTAAATATAAAAGTGCAAATACAAATAAGTGCAGGGGTTCAGCGCGGGATTCGTCTCCGCCAACAGCCACGGTCGTCAGTCCGTTTTCACGAGAGCAACGGTTTCACTTTAAACAACTAATCACTCAACGGACACAGACACTGAATGTAAACGAGTCTGTAGGTCAGTCACACGTTGTGGCATTTGGCGTCTCTCTCTGAGCTCGGCTGTGTTTCGCCGCCTTGATATGACCTCCATTCACAGCACCTCGTCAGAGCAGGTGAGGAAGGAAGCGCCCAAACAGACCTAAAGATCCCAGTCAATAACCCAATGACTCTCAGCAGGCTGGCTGTGGCACAGCACACACACACACACACACACACACACACACACACACACACACACACACACACACACACACACACACACACACACACACACACACACACGCCAGGGGCGGCTCGTGAATTCTTCACGGGGGGGGGGCGGAATTAATTAGTATCCCCCTCTATCTCTCCTTCTCTCTCTTTCTCTCTCTCACACACAGCGCGACGTGGAATCGATTCGTTACACAATCAGACCTAGTATGTGTAGTATTATATACCAAGAATAACTTCAGTATGAGTACAGGGCTGTACACATATTTTGCATATTGTTAAACGAGCCAAGGCTATAGCTATTAAACTATCGATATGAATCGAAAACGGGGGACCCTGATGTAAACAAGACAAACGTCTTTCTCTGGTCTGCATCCCCTTAACAATTGTGTGTATTGAGCCGTACTGTATTGTACCCATTCTGCAATCTGTTAATAAAGTTTTCATTCATTCATTCATTCAAACACACAGCATCGAACATCCTGCAAACTACCTGGCGTTCTACCGTCCACTTCTAAGCAAAACCGAGAAATGCGGCTACGGAAAAGTACTGTCGTCGCCGCGTCGGCCAATCAGAGAGCGTCTGAGAGAAATGCGGCTAGGGAAATTATAGACGCCTCTTGCTTAGACCGCTTCAAAACGCGCCCGTGTTCCATCATAATACGCGCGTGCGTGCGTGTGTGTGTGTGCGTGCGTGTGTGTGCGTGCGTGCGTGTGCGTGCGTGCGTGCGCGTGCGTGTGCGCGTGCGTGTGTGTGTGTGCGTGCGTGTGTGTGTGTGCGTGTGTGTGCTGGGACATATGGTGGGGGGTCTGGTCTGCCCGGGTGCAGGCTGGCGACTGTGCCAGCAGCCTCTGGGAAGCTTTCAGGACATTCCTCCAACTGGCTGCTGCCCCCGCCACAGTGGTCCAGCAGCTCTGGGCTCAGGGAGAGACCCCCTCTTCACGCAGGACGTTACAACAGGGTCCTCAACGGGGAGCACAAAATAATTCAGAGAGGTCACGAGACTGTGACAAATCCCCTAATATAATACATTTCCATTGTTAGTTTTTTTAGGGGTCACAAACCAAAATGCAATCTAATTGATCGGTGCTACACTGGAAACAGATCCCCCCAGGGCCGGGCGTTATTGATATTATTAACCAAGACAAGGACAAGTGATTGTTTATTTTTTTTTTGTGGAATATCATTTTATTAGTGGTGTTTTTGCCTCATTATATTGAGAGTGACAGGAGAGATGGGCGGGGCCATGACATGTGACACAGGCCCTGAGGCAGATTCAAACCTACAACAATCAGGTCTACATGAGTTCGTGGTACGGCATTATTATTATATTAGTCATTCTGAACCACCACTGTGTGCGCCCTAATTGGTTCATGTTAACACTCTTCTTAGTAGGGTGTCTTTCCAACTGTAGGTGTTTGAGAGAGGTGTACTGTATGTACAGTATGCATCAGGATATAATTGTAATCACTCCCCTCTTTCCCGGTTTCCTTTGATATCCACTCCCCCTGCATGGTTCTCCTCCCTTGTCTAGCCAGCAAGCAGCGCTGTTGATCCTGTCACGGTTCGTACCTGGTTCTCTAGTGCCCTCTGCTGGACAGCAAGCGGAACACAGGCTCGACTACAGAATGCACTGAACGTGCAGCAGATAGAAGGCAGCCTTCTAATAAACACTAAGGATCAGATGACCCTCTCCAAACTCCTGCTTTGATTATTACCTCAGCAGATGGTAGACTTGACGGTAGATCAGCAATTATGGTCAGTTGTATGATCTGGGGAGGTGCTGGGGGGGGGGGGGGGGGGGGGGGGTGGGGGGACGATGACATGCTTCTCTCCAGTGTGATTGTCAAGGAGCTCTCTCCTCTCTCTGGCGTCTTGTTCATCTCTCAACCTCCTAATCAAGACCTGATTCACAGCACGCAGGCCGCTGAGTGGACCCTTTAGCCAATCAATGGCTTTAATTATTCAATTAAAGCTCTAAGGAGACAGTGGAAAAAACCTGCCGACAGCGCACTTCTGGAGGAGGGAGGATCAAGTGTGTGTGTGTGTGTGTGTGTGTGTGTGCGTGTGTGTGTGCGTGCGTGTGTGTGACAATAACAACAGGGCCTCCCTCTACTCCGCCTCACCCTGTCAGCTTCTGCGCTGCAAAAAAATGATTGACTCCTAGACATAATTGCTTTGTTCATTACATCGAAAGACAGACACCATGTTCCAATTGCCATATCTCTCAAAACCCGCCCTCATTTGTGGATCCTCCAATCACAACTGTTGCTTCAAGGAAAGCGACAGTTGTGATCGGAGGATCAAAAGAAAAGAGGGCGGGGTTTGAGAGATAGGTCAATTGAATCACTTCCGTGACCATGAATGTGTGTGTGATGTTGGCAACAGATGCCAAACTGTTGCTCGTCTCTTTAGTCTTTAAAAAAGAACATAATAGAGGGCGGCTGGGTGGCGCAGCGGACATTGCGCTCGTCACCGACGCAAGAGACACCGGGTTCAAATCCGGCTGACGCCGTTGCCTCCGGCTTGGGCTGGCCGTCATACTAACTCAATTGGCAGAGTCAGCGGGTGGGAAGTCGATGGGTGGTAATCTGGACGTTGTAAACAGCGACTCCTACAGGTCGGTTGGGGGACGTCTGCACAGCAGAGACAGGAAAATGGCGGGGGTAGTGTGAGCCTCCCCACACGTTACACCTCGCCAATGAGAGTCCGCGCTGGCAGGTGAAAAGATGTGACAGGCTGCCTCCTCGTGTACCGGAGGGGACACGTGATGCAAGGCTTCTATCCTCCCTACGACCGACCTGTGGGGGGCATATGCGACAGGGGCGTAACTAAGGGGGGGGGTCCGCGGGAAATGTCCCCGGCATGTTTTCAGAATGCAGTTAGTGTCCCCGGCATGTTTTCAGAATGCAGTTAGTGTCCCCGGCATGTTTTCAGAATGCAGTTAGTGTCCCCGGCATGTTTTCAGAATGCAGTTAGTGTCCCCGGCATGTTTTCAGAATGCAGTTAGTGTCCCCGGCATGTTTTCAGAATGCAGTTAGTGTCCCCGGCATGTTTTCAGAATGCAGTTAGTGTCCCCGGCATGTTTTCAGAATGCAGTTAGTGTCCGCTGCACGATAATAAACGGTGACGCGATGTGATAGGAAAACGGCTGCTTGGCCATCTCTGAGCCATTGTCATGCAAAGTCAAGTAGCCAGGTGAGCACCCGGCGCTAAGGACCACAGCTGTCTTTTACATATCAACAACAGCCCAGTATTCAGGTGTGCTCAAATAGGCTACATACTGTAACACCCCTCCCCAGTTTGGTGTGAAACTGTGATAAATAGCGCGATCTCTCTCTCTCTCTCTCTCTCTCTCTCTCTCTCTCTCTCTCTCTCTCTCTCTCTCTCTCTCTCTCTCTCTCTCTCTCTCCTTCTCTCTCTCTCTCTCTCATACACACAACGTAGTATGCACGTTCCGAGACTTGTCATAAGTGAATTATATAGAAACAACTCACCAAAATTGACTTGCACAACTGATTTAAAAAAAAACGAAAATGGGGGGACCCCCCCCCCCCCCTTCACCCCCCGTGCCCCCAGCCCCGCGACCATACTACTATACGTTGCACCCTTCCGCCACTGACCACGCCCCCCAATGTGTCCCCCCCCACCAATGACAACAGAATTACGCCCTTGATATGCGAGCAACGTTCAAGACAGGGGAGGGGAGAATTGAAAACAGCGAAATTGGGATGGGAGAAAAATAGAAAAATAAGGAGAAAAAGTGGATAAAAGAAATGAAATAAAAAGAACATAATAGTAACCACCCGGCCTGGCAGTGTTGTATGTTCATCTTTTTTCCCATTGCCTAGGAGACCGGATAGGAAGTAGATAGGCCTAGTTGTTGTTCTGATTCATTGTTTGTGTGTTTTGACTGTGAACCTTTTCTCACTCAGGGGCATCGGCAAGCAGGGATTTCAATGTCAAGGTACGCAGCGCTCCGATCTTAATCTCCCTCTTGGTGTTCAATTCAATATCCGACCACGTGACTATAATCCATTTCCGATGATGTTCTCTCTTGTTCTCACGTGTCTTCCCCCCCCCCCCCCCCCCCCCCCCCACAGTGTGCAGCTTCGTGGTCCACAAACGATGTCACGAGTTTGTGACCTTCACTTGTCCTGGCTCGGTCCTGGCCCCGCGACCAGATGTGAGTGGACATGTTGTCGATGTGGTCGTCTTCTTCTGTTACCTCTCTCTCCTCTCGCACGTGTTCACCCCCCATGCTTCTTGTGTCTTCTCGTCTTTCCTCTCTTTCATCCCTCTCTCCTGTCCTGGCATGTACACAGCTTCTTTCCATTGGCCGTATTCACACGGCAGCCATTTTGTTCTTACCGTATGTCATGCTCAGGTTGGGATTCCTTTCCACCCAACCTGAGCATGACATGAGAGCAAAGGTTCAATTTAGGACATAATAAAATTGTGGCCAATATAAAAATTAATTATTATAAATAATGATGATAATAATAATAATAATAATAAT
>NC_140175.1:95672212-95675926 GCF_963971535.1 Notolepis coatsorum
CAGAAGGAGTCAAGAAAAGGGAGTATATACATTTGACGTAGAAACTGTACATTGGAGGTTGGGTGGGGGGGGTTGGGTACATTGGGATATTGACAACCATACTGGGTAATTTACATTGGAGGTGGTTGGGGGGGGGGGGGGCGGGGGGCACACTGTATAAACAAGTAACACTGTACATTGAGGGGGGGGGGGGGGAGACACTGTACAAACAAACACAATTGTACATTGAACTATTGACAAAACCATACTAGGTAAATGACTGTACATTGGAGGGGGTTGGAATGATTGGGTTAGGATATTTACAGGGGCCAGTGTTGAATTGCAGTCTCCCGTAGGTGTCCCTTGAGAGAGGTTTTGAAAGTGGGTAGTGATCCACATTCCTTTACAGCTTTGGGTAGGGCGTTCCACATTGATGTGGCATAATTGCGAAACGTGTTTAGTCCCTTATTTGAGCCGAATCTGGGTTTGACATGATTTGTGGAGCTCCCTCTGGTGTTGTGATCGTGGTATTCACTGACCTTTGGGAAGTATTTTGACATGTACATGGGTACCTTGGTCGTGTAGTGTATCTTGTAGACCAGGCCCATTGCAAGTTGTTGTACTCTGTCGTCTACTCTAAGCCATCCTAGGTTGTCGAAGTGGGCAGGGGTGAGGTGGGTTCTAGGAGTAAGGTCAAGCAGTAGTCTGACCAGTTTGTTTTGAGATGTTTGTAATTTTGTTTTTAGCGCCTTTGAGGTGCTTTGGTACCATGAGGTGCAAGCATAGTCGTAGTACCCCTGAATGAGTGCTCCTGCCAGAGTCTTCAGGGTGTTCTTGTTTACCAGAGAGGAGATCCGGTACAAGAATCGAGTTCGTTGGTTGACTTTTTTTATTACATTGGATGCCATTTTGTCACAGGAGAGATTAGCCTCTAGGATGGACCCCAGGTAGGTAATTTCATCTTTCCTTGTGACAATATTGTCACCCACTGTAACTGAGAAGCCGTCGGTCTTGCTGAGTTTGTTATTTGAACCGAAGAGAATGGACTCTGTTTTGCCCATGTGTAATGATAGTTTGTTATCAGCGAGCCATATGCAGATTCTGCCTAGTTCCGAGCTGAGGGTTTTTTCAACCTGTAACTTGTTCTTGTCAGAGACCAGCAGGGCTGAGTCGTCCGCAAACAGGAACAAGTTGCAGTCACAAGCTGACGACATGTCATTTGCATAAATTAGGAACAGTAGCGGTCCTAGTATGCTTCCTTGTGGAACACCACAGCTCACTGCACTGTGCACCACCACAGCTGGTGCACTGTGGGTAACAAAGTATGCAAGACCTGGAGGGAGCAATTTGTTAATAAAAAGCGGGTAGTAATGGAGTAATCTAATAAAAAAAAAAAAAGCCTTTTAATGGGTTTAGGGTTGTTTCTACATTTATTAGTCATTACAGCCTTTGTTCGGTTATGATAGCCCATAACTAATGGCTGTCTGTTAGTCCAACTCCTCAGGAGTCACTTTCTCTCTCAGCATGTCAAGCTCCTCAACTGTCCCCCTACTTCCGATTATCTGGGAGGAAATAACCTGGGAATTTATTACTGATATTTTAGCTTGATAATTAGGTAATAACTTACATCATGTCCTACTTTTTGTCAGTTACACCCTTTCACCACTAGGACGCAGGAGTGATCTGCTACACTGCAGTGTGTGTGTGTGTGTGTGTGTGTGTGTGTGTGTGTGTGTGTGTGTGTGTGTGTGTGTGTGTGTGTGTGTGTGTGTGTGTGTGTGTGTGTGTGTGTGTGTGTGTGTGTGTGTGTGTGTGTGTGTGTGTTGAACCACCTCCAATCTCTAGTAATTTCCCACCCTCTCACTCCTCTCCTTCTGTAGGAACCCCAGCCAGAAGCCGTGACGCCCGCGCTGCCCCCCGCAGTACCTGTCCCGCTGGCCGAACCCTTTCCTGGGCCGCCGGTGTCACCCACCCTTGCACCCCTCTGTCCGCCTGTCCTCACCCCAGGGCCCGGCAAGGTCAAGGTGGGCCTCCAGGACTTCAACTTCCTCATGGTGCTGGGCAAAGGCAGCTTTGGGAAGGTAAACACGACGACCTTTAGGAAACTTAGCCATGCAATGTTAACACATTAATTGCCAGTAAACTCGTTGTTATGATCGTTATTTCTTTTATTCGCTATTCGCTATAAAGAAAGCCGTTGGTGACAATCAAGGAATCATAAACGACCCCCCCCCCCCCCCCCTTTCCTTCACGCATGATGGAGCATAATGTATAGCGATCATATGCATTTGACATTTTTAATATAGCGTGCATAGGGACGAAACGCCAATCGATAATGTATAATACGCATCGGGGCCTATAGCGCGCGTTCTAGGAATTACTGCTATACAGTCTAAAAACATACTTATATTCTCGACGGTACTAACACGACAATGTATGAATGGAAAAATATAACGTTCCCTGTTATGTACCAGGAGCCTGATCACTCCTGGGTCACTGTGCAGGCAGGCCTGATCACTCCTGTGTCACGGGGCATGCAGGTGAGGGCTGCCAATTAGCTATTTAGTGCTGATTGGTTACCTGCTGGGAGCTTTAAAACCAGCCCTGGTAACACACATGCAGGGTCTGTGTTTAGAAGAGTGTGGGTTATGGGCGGCTAGGTGGTGTAGTGGTCTAAGGCACTCGCCACCAGTGTGGAGACGCTAGGATTCGCGTGTTCGAATCCAGCTCTCCACATTGTTTTTCAGTTTGGCTGGTCGTCCGCAGTAATACACATTGGCCGTATTACGGGGAGGGAAAAACTGAAGGGTGGGGATCGAACGTTGTGAACAAGCGACTCCTACAAGTCGGTTGGTGCGCCTGCGCAGTAGAATCAGGAAGTGTCGGGGGCAGCGTGAGCCTCCCACGCGTTACTCCTCGACACTGAGAGGTCGAGCTGCGCAGGTGAAAAGATGCGACTGCTGTTACCTCAAGTACCGGAGGGGACTTGTGCTATGTATGACTTAGTCCACATTGCAGCCGGCTTGTGGGAGGCAAGAAACAGCGTTCGTGACAGGGGAGGGTTGAATTGGATGATACGAAATTGGGATGGGAGAAAAATATAGAAAATGGGAGAAAAAGTGGATCAAAAAAAAAAAAGAAGAGTGTGGGTTAACAGATAGATAGTCACGTTCTTCCAGTCATTATCCTTTAGTTTACACTAGTAATTCCTTGATATAGTAGCACTTTGAGTTAACACACAGGTTTTGGTGTCGGTTTTGCACATAGGTTGCGTGCCTTTGAGCCAGGGTCGTAACATTCCCACATCCGGAACGATAGATACCCGATGTTGAATGGGCCATAGTAATGTCGATATAGCTATAATATTTAAAAAGTTATAGCCCTGCAAAGAAGGTGAGCCACTCCATAGGCTTACAGCGCTGGCAGAGAGTGGTAAAGATGGGCATACTGCATGGCACCCAAGGTGTTAACCTTCCCACTTGTAGTCGTTGCTGTATTGACACAGTAGCAGGCTGTCATTTGTATTATATTATATTATATTACACTCACTATATAAAAAAATTAAAGATTAGGCAGCAATATATCATATTATATTAAATATTAAACTCATATAATTTAAGTATTACATTTTAAATCATGGCTGTGACCTTCAAACATGGTTTTTTATGTCAGTGCCCGCTGTGACGAGGAGGACACGGGGCAGAGCGGGGATGGTGCCCTCAAAAGACAAACAAA
>NC_140175.1:95676126-95696126 GCF_963971535.1 Notolepis coatsorum
GCTTCCTTCCACGGCATCAGCGGTAATGGGACTGACAGTGCGCACTGCTCCGTGGCAACCTAATCCCCTTTTTTACAGACACAATGGCTTAGGAACAGGGGGTTATCTGACTTCATTTAAACACAGACGCTAAATGACCTGGAATTAGTCTCTCTCTCTCTCTCTCTCTCTCTCTCACTCTCTCTCTCTCTCTCTCTCTCTCTCTCTCTCTCTCTCTCTCTCTCTCTCTCTCTCTCTCTCTCTCTCTTCAAAGCTCCTACCGGCCCCCGTTCTTTTTCTTCTCCCGTGTTGTGTCTTTGGCCGGCTGCGCTGGGTTTTCCACATTTCGCTCCACGTTCATACGGCAGCGATTATGCTTGATGATTTATCATTGCGCCTGCAATTATGCTTCAGTTATTCTCCGGATCATGTTTCTCCGCGCCTGAACGCAACCTGTGGTCTCAGCACAAGTATCCGCAGTGCGTTGGTTCTCTCTCCAGCCCAGATGTATGCCCCTCTTGACATGCCTTGACGTCTGATTTTCCAGCTAATTCCTTGGCGGTGTAAAAAAAAGCCCTCGGTTTTAACGGGCTTCTCCTGTCATGTGACACTAGTGTGTAGTGATTCCTTTTGTCCGTGGCTGATCCCGGACCTGTTCCAGCGCGGCCTCGTCGATGACATTATCACGGGGGGGATTCAGACGGAGCAGAACACGACGTGCGCTCGGGCTGGATGGAAGAGGCAAACTTCGCAGGATAACATTTGTCATCGAGCAGTCGCGCCGCGCGGTCCGCTCTTGTGATCTGACCCCACGTGTTGTGTCGGCCGTGAAGCCGGTGTGCACGTTTTACAAACCGCCGGCGGTGAGATTTGCATCGGTTGTTTCAATTGCGGTGTCGAAAATGTCAACGTCTCTTACCCAGAAAGACAATCTCCTAAAATAAGCTGCCTTGAATATTCTTAACATAGAGAGAGAGAGAGAGAGACGCTGTGTCAGCACCAGATTATACATCTGGTACGAAAGGCAGAAATATAAATATACACACAAGCTTAAAGAACCTCCACCCTACACCGAAAATACCAACCCATTCCCGGAGGTATCTACAGTAATTAGCATCCTAAACAAAGCAGGGGGTGACCGGAACAGCATACCTACCCATTACGATAATTTCTGGGTGTTTTAGATTAGCGACAGTAACCCCCCAGTATGCACCAGTGTTTCGGACTGCAGTTGTGGCTCCCGTCAGCAGTACCGCACCAGGACCTGTTAGCATGTCTCAGATTAGCACCCGCCATTTGCTCCTAACTGGACTAAAATAGCCACTTGGCTGCAGCTGCTGGGTCTCTTGCATTTAAGGAACCATTCATTCTAAATAGTGCCGTTATGCTTTCCACACCCCATTCTGCTGCCTGTAGGATTTAATGATCATAATAGAGACGTCGTTTACCTAATTTGTACATATTTCGACTTTTTTTTTAATGTCCAATGATATATATTTAACACGGCACAATTGGATATAATTGCTGTACAATTACAGTAGCGGTTATGGTGGTTTGCGTAACAGCCAGTGGTATGTGTGAGAGCGTGTGCTTGGTTAACTGCTGTAGCCCCCTGCGGCAAGAAAGACATTTAAAACTCAGAGATTCAGATTTATTTACTGTGCGTTCCATTTTGGTGCAGTGTCAAATTTCCCACGGGATAATACAAGTATTTCTATTTCATTCTATTCTATTCTATTTCTATGGTGAAATGTTTTCATCCTGCGAGTAGCTGAACCTGCCAAAGCCCTGTGTTAAATTAACCTGTTCACGACCACACTACAGAAGGTTAACCCTTTCACTACCACACTACATACGGTTGGTAGTACATATGGTAGTGAAAGGGTTAACCCTTTGTCGTGTGACAGTGAAAGGGTTAACCTTCTGTAGTGTGGCAGTGAAAGGGTTAACCTTCTGTAGTGTGGTAGTGAAAGGTTAGCCTTCTGTAGTGTGGTAGTGGAAGGTTAACCTTCTGTAGTGTGGTAGTGAAAGGTTAACCTTCTGTAGTGTGGTAGTGAAAGGCTTAACCTTCTGTAGTGTGGTAGTGAAAGGGTTAACCTTCTGTAGTGTGGTAGTGAAAGGTTAACCTTCTGTAGTGTGGTAGTGAAAGGTTAGCCTTCTGTAGTGTGGTAGTGAAAGGTTAACCTTCTGTAGTGTGGTAGTGAAAGGTTAACCTTCTGTAGTGTGGTAGTGAAAGGTTAGCCTTCTGTAGTGTGGTACGTGAAAGGTTAGCCTTCTGTAGTGTGGTAGTGAAAGGTTAACCTTCTGTAGTGTGGTAGTGAAAGGTTAACCGTCTGTAGTGTGGTAGTGAAAGGTTAACCTTCTGTAGTGTGGTTGTGAAAGGTTAACCTTCTGTAGTGTGGTAGTGAAAGGTTAGCCTTCTGTAGTGTGGTAGTGGAAGGTTAACCTTCTGTAGTGTGGTAGTGGAAGGTTAACCTTCTGTAGTGTGGTAGTGAAAGGTTAGCCTTCTGTAGTGTGGTAGTGGAAGGTTAACCTTCTGTAGTGTGGTAGTGGAAGGTTAACCTTCTGTAGTGTGGTAGTGGAAGGTTAACCTTCTGTAGTGTGGTAGTGGAAGGTTAACCTTCTGTAGTGTGGTAGTGGAAGGTTAACCTTCTGTAGTGTGGTAGTGGAAGGTTAACCTTCTGTAGTGTGGTAGTGGAAGGTTAACCTTCTGTAGTGTGGTAGTGAAAGCTTAACCTTCTGTAGTGTGGTAGTGAAAGGTTAGCCTTCTGTAGTGTGGTAGTGAAAGGTTAACCTTCTGTAGTGTGGTAGTGAAAGGTTAACCTTCTGTAGTGTGGTAGTGGAAGGTTAATCTTCTGTAGTGTGGTAGTGGAAGGTTAACCTTCTGTAGTGTGGTAGTGGAAGGTTAACCCTTTAAGAGTACAGTAGGACAGTAAAGTTGCTCTTTCTCCTCCAGGGGTTTCCAGGGGACTTTGGGGAGCGAGGACCACCAGGACCGGACGGGGAGCCAGTAAGTGACATGCTCTAACACACACACACACACACACACACACACACACACACACACACACACACACACACACACACACACACACACACACACACACACACACACACACACACACACACACACACACACACACACACACACACACACACACACACACACACACACACACACACACACACACATGCACATGTATGTACGTCTTCACACACATTATTAATAATAATAACTTTATTTGTATAGCACTTCTCATACAGAAATTGCAGTTCAAAGTGCTTCACAGCAGTAAAAAATACAGGCATAAGCGAGCATAAAAAAGATAGAGAGGTTGCAAGGTCAGGTAAATCACAGTTTTTCACATTAGGATCTAACATCCCAATAGGCCTCTCTGTTTACGGTTTCATTCAGTAATAAAAATAATAAAATAGAATAGACAGAGTAAAACGTGTGATAAAATAGTTCAATAAAAGTATATAATAACATTCACAGCATCGCTTGTAACACTTAATAGAACAACAGAGCAGTGCATCGCTCTTAATACTTTGAGTTTCTTTACAAAGTAATTTTTACTGTTATTCGTATTACTCACAGTCCTCCACTAACACTAACCCTGTCCTCCCCCTCTGTCTCTTTCTGGTGCACTTGGTTGGAATCACATGTCGCTTTTGTGTGTCGTCTCTAGTTCTTCCTATGTACACGTATCCCTGAGTCTGTTCAGAGGCCATCACCAATATTGGTCCCGGTTTCTGCATCATAATGTCATTCACTTCGCTTTCATTCAGCTGCCATCAGTCTCACAGTCCAACGTCAAACACAAATACCAAACCCAATCGCGGCGACTGAGATAATAAGGTCATTTCTTTCGATCCAGTGTTGCCTGTTTGCAACAAGGAAACTATAAAACAAGGAAGGGTCGTCACGTCGGATTGCCAACGTTCTATGCTCTGCGTGGTGCCAGACTTTGGTGCCAGTTGTATTAAAATTCTAAATATACCAGCTATCTGAGGAAATATACATCAACCAACATATCAAACGTGAGCTAGTTAACGTTGCAACAAATTGCTGATGATTCTGACATCCGAGGTAATAACCTGTTTAAATGACGGGTCATAAACGAGGAGACGGCCGATACCATTCAACTCCATGTCGGCCGAACTCAACGTGTCCACACTTGGCGCCAATGTGAGTCCATGTGCTACGCAGTGACGTGATGACCCTTCCTTCTTTTATAGTTTCCTTGGTTTGCAATTATTGATAAAGAATCACAAGGCGGGTGGGGGGTGGGGGGGTTGGGGGGGGGGTGGATACTGGTGGTAAAAGCACATTTCCATGGGTGTCAAATCGGCCACTGGAGGTTATCCCGTTCACAGAATCCTATACACATAATAAGCATTGACTTCCGATCAAGTACAGGATACAATTTAAAATACTTCTCATCACATTTAAAGCCCTCAACAACCTTGCCCCTCCCTACCTGTCCCACCTCCTCCACCGTCACACGCCCCACCCGTCGCCTTAGGTCTGCCAACCTCCTAACACCTCCCATGATCAGGCTCCGGACCTGGGGGGCGACAAGGCCTTTGCTGCTGCTGCCCCCTCCCTCTGGAATGCCCTCCCCAGCCATATCCGTGATGCAAACACCCTGACATCTTTTAAATCAGCCCTCAAAACCCAATCTTGCTTTTGACCTCTAATTCTGTGGGTTATTTTATTTAATTTTGTCATGTATTATTTTTGTTCTGTTTTTGTTTCACTATAGTTTTGTCTCTTCTACCCATGTAAAGCGTCTTTGAGCATCTGGAAAAGCGCTATATAAAATAGATGTATTATTATTATGTAATTCAGTGCCACAGTGAAACGCTGGTACTGGCAGCCTTCGAGTCACATCGGGAAACATAGTAAACGTGACTCTGTGAGTGCAGCGTGAGCGGCCCGGTCCAAGAGGGAGTTGCGAATGGGAAAGTCTGATTCTCCTACGATACGCCGAGCTTGCCGAGGTTGGAGGGGCGCCGAAAAAAACACACCCGCGCGCTCGTGCACTCAAAACGAAAACGCTTCAGGACACAGACATCATTATTACTGGCTCGAAAAGCAAACGTGTTAAAACATAAGCTTCATTCATCACGTGGTGTAATGTAGTCGTGGTGCAGGACTCAGTTTGTCTTCTTCCTGTGAAAAAGCCACTTTCCATCGCTCTCATTCTCACCCTTTAATGGGGTGACAATTTTAAGAGCACTTATAACTGACCACAACATCCAGAAGTCTAGCGAGCGCACACACACACATATGCGTGCGCACGCACACACACACACACAGAGAGACTCTCCCCTGACATTTTACACACTGGGAATTTTGGACTGTGACACTTTCACAGGGTTCGCACAAGGTCCTTGAAGTGCTTAAAGTGCTTGATTATTTTACCAAAAAAGGTCAAGGCCTGGAATTCCTTGAAAACAGCAATTTTTTTTAACAAGGTGCTTAAATGGTCCTTGAAATTCAAATCAACCATTCGCATTGGAAGTTTTGTTCATCCATGATACAATTGTTCTGAATAAAGAAATATATATATTTTATTTAAAGTGTAACTAATTGTCGGAAATTGGTTTTAAGCCATACATATTGGATCAGATTGTCTTTTCTATAAAAAACTGCATTTAAAAGTGAATTGTATCCTTTTAAACGCCTTTTTAAATGAAAAATAGTGCTTAAGAAAGTCCTTGAAAGTCCTTGAATTCCATTTTGCATTGTCTGTGGGAACCCTGCGTTCAGCGACGCACTGATGGGAAACGGGCCTGGGAGGCCTGGACAGGTTTGTCCCGGTGTTTTTCCTGTTTTGTTTGAAGTGAGGTTTTTTTAAGAGCTCCGGACGGAGTTTACTGCTGGGTTTTTAAAGCGGCCCATTCCCCTCTTGGTTACTGATCATTTTAATTGGTGTGTTGTTGTTTCAAAACCCGCTAAGAGGAGAAAAAAAAGAAAAAAACCCGCTATTTGGCTTGGCTTCCAAATAACCCCCCTCCTTTTCCATTCAACACTTATGTGAAATGGGCCGCTAAGCTCCCCATACACACATCCTGTAAGACACACACGGGGATGCACACACACACACACACACACACACACACACACACACACACACACACACACACACACACACACACACACACACACACACACACACACACACACACACACACACACACACACACACACACACACACACACACACACACACACACACACACACACACACATGGTCACACACGTGCACAAATACATGCACATCCAGCAATAATATCCAAGAACAGTAAATTAAGTAAGTAGCAGGACGTCTTCGGGAGTAATTATTTTCCTCATTACGGTAAAGACAGGCCAACAGAGACTGATGTGGATTAATCTCGTTAAGCCTAAACAGATTATTCACGCAGGCGGAATTCACAGAGTGGAATTTAATGAAGCGTCGCGGCGCGGCAGCAGCAGCGGGGAGAGAGGCGCGGAGCGCGGCAGCGGACGCACGGCCTCGGGTCGAGAGCGGCGAGCCAACAAAGTATTTACACGGGGAGTAGATAAAAACTAAGTGGGTGCTTTGTACTCATAATATACGTGGGTTAGTAACATAGGGGAGACGAGGGCGCACAGAGAGTGTATGAGAGGGATGATGTACAGAGAGTATGAGAGATATGAGGTACAGAGAGTATGAGAGATATGAGGTACAGAGAGTATGAGAGATATGAGGTACAGAAAGTATGAGAGATATGAGGTACAGAGAGTATGAGAGATATGAGGTACAGAAAGTATGAGAGATATGAGGTACAGAGAGTATGAGAGATATGAGGTACAGAGAGTATGAGAGATATGAGGTACAGAGAGTATGAGAGATATGAGGTACAGAGAGTATGAGAGATATGAGGTACAGAGAGTATGAGATATATGAGGTACAGAGAGTATGAGAGATATGAGGTACAGAGAGTATGAGAGATATGAGGTACAGAGAGTATGAGAGATATGAGGTACAGAGAGAGTATGAGAGATATGAGGTACAGAGAGAGTATGAGATATATGAGGTACAGAGAGTATGAGAGATATGAGGTACAGAGAGTATGAGAGATATGAGGTACAGAGAGTATGAGAGATATGAGGTACAGAGAGAGTATGAGAGATATGAGGTACAGAGAGAGTATGAGATATATGAGGTACAGAGAGAATGAGAGATATGAGGTACAGAGAGTATGAGATATATGAGGTACAGTGTGTATGAAGTGACATATCGATCGGAATGGGCGAGTCACATAGACAGAAATGGGTATGGCAGAGGTGAGAGCGGTAGGGTACTTTCAGAGTTAAGAAAGTAGGGCAGAGAGGGAGGTAGAGAAAGAGAGAGAGAGGGAGAGAGGGCAGGAGAAAGAGGGAGGGGACGAGAGAGAGAGAGAGAGAGATGGAGAGAAAGAGGGCAGAGAGAGAGAGGGAGGGGGAGAGAGAGAGAGAGAGAGAGAGAGAGAGAGAGATGGAGAGAAATAGGGCAGAGAGAGAGAGGGAGGGGGAGAGAGAGAGGGCAGAGAGAGAGGGCAGATTGTATGCTGGTAGTTTTCCCTGTCAGAGACTATTAACACATTGACTGCCACGCTTCTATCCATCAATGTATGATCACTGCCACCAGTCTAAGGCTGAGGTTACACCTTTCGTATCATCTTCGTATTGTTTTCTTATACGCATCGCCGCGTATCGCCGCGACGTCATGCGCCTCGAGTCACACTTTCGTTTTTTTTTCGTTTTTGTCAGCCAAGCACACTGATGTAGTACACTGCCAAAGCAGTAGGTGGCAGTAGGTGGCAAACATGAAGGCAATTTCAGCCAATCAGAACGAATGTGCCAATACACTTCCTGGTGGAAGCTCCAGCAAAGAAATGTCAATAAGGCAGCCTATGCCGCGCCACCATCTTGTTTACTCAATGCAGCAATAATCTTTCAGCAAAGCCTAATAAAAGTGCAATAAACAAAACGGATACATTCACTGTGTGTTCTGCTTGTCATTTGTTGATGAAACAAAACTAACATCAACACAAGTGACCACCAAGAGCGGATAGTTTTAGTCTAAAAAACGCTCGGTAGCATTGTTAGCGGTAGCATTGTTAGCTGCATGCTAACGTCAATGGAGTATGCCATTATAACAATATAGCATTGTGGCTAGAAGCTAACGTTAGCTCACGCTACTTAGCCAGCACGAAACTGATGATATCGCGAGCTATCAGTAGTTAGATAACATTAGAGACAACGCTGTGTGTATTAAACAAAGGTGAATAGATGACTGGGCCATTTTGTTTAATGCTTGTTAAGTTGAAAGAGGAACTCTGAGCTAACAGGGTCTGAATCCTGATAGCTCACGTTAGCCAGCTCATGCAATCGGTAATGCTAGCAGAATGAATGGATGTAAACTTTATTTAACATATTGCATATGGGTACAATACAATACGGCTCAATACAAACAATTGTTAAGGGAATGCAGACTGTTGTAGCTTGGACTGGGGTCCTTATAACAATAACTTGACAACACATGGTAGCTGAAGCTATTTGGGACACGGAGCTCTGTCCCAAGCAAACACACACACACACACTCTGCTGTCACCGGAAGGGCACGCAGATGGTATCTACTGCGCATGGGCGTTTTCGCAACAACGGTAGCGTGCTGACTACACGCTGTTTGTCGACTCGTTTTTTTGCGTATCTCCAAACGCAAACACAATTTTGCGTTTCAGCCGTATCCACAAAAAAACGCCAAAAAACGCGTTTCTGTGTAGATAGGACATCAAACGTCGTCAAAAACGTATAAAAAAACGCCAGGAATACACTAGTCTAACCTCAGCCTAAGCCTATGGAGATGTTCACCTTCTTTGCAGGGCTATAACTTTTTAAATTGTATTGCTAAATTGACATTACTATGGCCCATTCAACATCGATTATCTATCGTTCAGGATGTAGGAACGTTATGCTTTTTCATTCATAGATTCTTCCAAAAATACCGTCTAGAATATAAGTATGTTTTTATCGTTTTCTGCAGTAATTCCTAGAACGTGAGTTATAGGCATAAACGCATATATAGATTATCAACTGCCGTTTATTGCCGATAAAAATTTCAACTGTACATGATCCTAAACGTTATGACTCATCATGCGCGGATGAACGGGGGGGGGGGGTCGTTTATAATTCCGTGATCGTCAGTAAATGCTTTATGTAGTATGGGTTGATTTATTGATCAGATGGTTTGTAAATAAAGAAATGTACAATCGCCTTGAAAATAACGTTACTGTCCTCTTACCGTTCGCCGATGAGACTGGAGGAAAAAGATCCCACTTATTTGACGTTGATCGACTAGATCCATTTCCGGTTTGTATGGCGCAATAAACGCCCAAATCATATCGATTATTGAGTTATGGCAGCGATCCATATACACGGATGTGTGTCTAGAGTCCCGCAACAATATGTGACTGCCGGACGGATTTTCCAGATGCACCGAGATCACCAGATCCATTTCCGGTTGTAACTCGCCCGATCATCCACCAGGCGGCGGTTATGGAAGCGTTGCACTGTTGTGCAGAGTCCCACTGTCTCAGCCGAGGCTGGGTGAGGGAATTATGAATACCATGGCGAAAAAAATGAAATATGATCTCAATAACGTCGTACGCCGTGGTTTGGCAGAATTCGCATGACCAGCAAACCCGTCGTACGCCGTTTATGGCGATCAATGTGTTAATAACTATCTTGCATGACTCTGCCCATATGGAAAGGATCTAATCATTTGATCTCATTATTTTACATGCGGCGTTGTCTATATACTTATATAAGACAAACACTTCTTAAGGCCAAAGGCACGAACGCTCAGGAATCAAAGCCATAAACAGAGCAGCATGAAGTTCCGTCATTGGTCCACTTTGAAATGCAAATCCACACATATTATAAACACACAAACACACACACACACACACACACACACACACACACACACACACACACACACACACACAAACACACAGCACAAACACACACACACACACACACACACACAGCACAAACACACACACACACACACACACACACACACACACACACACACACACACACACAAACACACAGCACAAACTCACACACACACACACACACACACACACACACACACACACACACACACACACACACACACACACACACACACACACACAGCACAAACACACACACACACAAACACACAGCACAAACACACAGCACAAACACACAGCACAAACACACAAACACACAGCACAAACACACAGCACAAACACACACACACACACACACACACACACACACACACACACACACACACACACACACACAAACACACAGCACAAACACACAGCACAAACACACACACACACACACACACACACACACACACACACACACACACACACACACACACACACACACACACACACACACACACACACACACACACACACACACACACACACACACACACACACACAGCACAAACAGTGCATTCATGTTTGTGGAGGCCCTCTAATCGCTCGTCCCTAGTTTTTCCGATGGTTCAGTGGCTGCTCTGGGTCTGGCAGGCGCGAGTCTGAACCCCCCCTAATGAATCCAGTCTGGAAGCAGAAGAAGCATCGTTTACTAAAGTAGAGAGATGCTGCTCCTCTCTTTCCATCTAGACGACATCCTGGATGTCGGGGAGAGTCCTTCCATATCCATGTTTATGTACTTTCACCACAGATGCAATCTCTTTTGGATTAAAATTAGTTTTTGGGAGGACGTCCCCTTGTGAAAAAGGTTTTCGGAAATTCCTATACTGCATCTTTTCATACAGATATTTTACAGACATATGGCCTCTTTCCTATATATATATGTGTATTTTTTAGGGATGTCCGATATTATCGGCCTACCGATATTATCGGCCAATATTGGCATTAAAATGTGATATCGGAAACTATCGGTATCGGTTTTCAAAAAAACATGTTTTTTTTTTTCCTTTTTACATTTCTATAACCTTTATTTACCCAGGCAAGCAAGTAAGAACACATTCTGATTTTATTTATTGTCAAAAGTATGCATAATGTTGTGTTAATTCCACAACAAGAGATATGTAATGTTAATTACCTGAGATTATTCGGTTTTTTTGGGGGGGGGGGGGGGGGACCCTGCATATATTGGTATCGGTTGATATCGGTATCGGAAATTAAGAGTTGGACAATATCGGTATATCGGTATCGGTAAAAAAGCCAATATCGAGCATCTCTAGTATTATTTATTTTTTTGATCCACCTTTTCTCCCATTTTTTTCTATATTTTCTCCCATCCCAATTTCGTATCGTCCAATTCAACCCTCCCCTGTCACGAACGCTGTTTCTTGCCTCCCACAAGCCGCCCGCTATGTGGACTAAGTCATACATAGCACAAGTCCCCTCCGGTACTTGAGGTAACAGCAGTCGCATCTTTGCACCTGCGCAGCTCCATCTCTCAGTGGTGAGGAGTAACGCGTGGGAGGCTCACGCTGCCCCCGACACTTCCTGATTCTACTGCGCAGGCGCACCAACCGACCTGTAGGAGTCGCTGTCCACAACGCCCGATCCCCACCCATCAGTTTCCCACCCCCTAACACGGCCAATGTGTATTAGTATGAACGACCAGCTAAACTGAAAGCAATGTGGAGCGCTGGGCTCGAACAGCCGAGCCCAGCGTCTCCATCATTCGTGGCGAGCGCCTTGCCCACTACGCCACGTAGCCGCCCCGCATCCCTAGTATTTATTTTTTATTTTTTATTGATCATATATATATATATATTCCATATTAATTTCCCATGCCTTACACTACCCCACACTAATGTATGCTCTCTAGATACAATACAAATTAAATCACAATTTAAACACAGGCTTCTAATATACTATAGTTATATATAATTATACTGTAATACATAAAAGCTGTATTACACTGTATGGGCAGAGCCACTGCTCTCAAGACTCTGACCTATACTGTACTATTTCTCCTCTTCTTCCTGCGAGGCAGAGGAGATACGGCAGGGGAGGCCTGTGGAGAGACCAGCCCGCTGTATCTCATTTCTTCTTCTCCTCTATCACCTCTCTTTCTTTCTTTTTTTTCTCTTAAGTCGAAGTAAGTTAGCGGGAGAGAGTGCTCCTTTCATCTGGCCGGCACGGCAGGAGGAAACAGGCACGGCAGAGAGACAACAAACCTCCCTGTGTCCCTCAGCAACCTCTCTCTCTCTCTCTCTCTCTCTCTCTCTCTCTCTCTCTCTCTCTCTCTCTCTCTCTCTCTCTCTCTCTCTCTCTCTCTCTCTCTCTCTCTCTCTCTCTCTCTCTCTCTCCTCTCTCTCTCTCTCTCTCTCTCTCTCTCTCTCTCTCTCCTCTCTCTCTCTCTCTCTCTCTCTCTCCTCTCTCTCTCTCTATATATATGTCTCTCTCTCTATGTCTCTCTCTCTTTGTCTCCCTCTCTCTCTCTCTCTCTCTCTCTCTCTCTCTCTCTCTCTCTCTCTCTCTCTCTCTATGTCTCTCTCTCTCTCTCTCTTTGTCTCCCTCTCTCTGTCTCCCTCTGTCTCTCTCCCTACAAGCGACAGCAGAATGATGGGCTCAGACCCCCCTCCCTTCACCTTCACCCCCCCCCCACACACACACACACACACACACACCTACACACACACTGCCCCCTCTCACGGGCTCAGATGAACACTGAGCCTCTCTTCTGAGTGTGTTTGTTTAAAAAAAAGCCAATAACCCCAGAAACTTGCTCCTTCTCCATCTCTCTCTCTCTCTCTCTCTCTCTCTCTCTCTCTCTCTCTCTCTCTCTCTCTCTCTCTCTCTCTCTCTTCTCTCTCTCTCTCTCTCTCTCTCTTCCTCCTAGGTTTGATGGGAGCCCCTGGTCCTAGCGAGTTCTCGGCCTCATTGTGAGTATAGAACAGTGTGTCTGTGTCTTTGTGTGTTAAATGTGAGTATAAAACAGTGTGTCTGTGTCTTTGTGTGTTAAATGTGAGTATAAAACAGTGTGTCTGTGTCTTTGTGTGTTAAATGTGAGTATAGAACAGTGTGTCTGTGTCTTTTGTGTGTTAAATGTGAGTATAAAACAGGGTGTCTGTGTCTTTGTGTGTTAAATGTGAGTATAAAACAGTGTGTCTGTGTCTTTGTGTGTTAAATGTGAGTATAAAACAGGGTGTCTGTGTCTTTGTGTGTTAAATGTGAGTATAAAACAGTGTCTTTGTGTGTTAAATGTGAGTATAAAACAGTGTCTTTGTGTGTTAAATGTGAGTATAAAACAGGGTGTCTGTGTCTTTGTGTGTTAAATGTGAGTATAAAACAGTGTCTTTGTGTGTTAAATGTGAGTATAAAACAGTGTGTCTGTGTCTTATGTGTGTTAAATGTGAGTATAATTAGTATGCCATAGCTGTGTGAAGAATATGCCTGCTGGGTTTATTATATACCAGCGTCAGGCTGTGAGGCAGTTCACGTGCTACACAGGAAGTCCCTCCCACTACCTCACATGACACCGGCCTATAAATGACTCAGCGACCGTCAGCCGACAGGCCCTGACAAGGAGGAATCCGGTGCTCTTCTAAGAAGCTCTCTCTAATTTAGCTTCGTTAAAAAGCGGGAGGGACCCCCCCCCCTCCCCCCTCTCGGCCCTCCATGTGCCCCGTCCAGCCCCGGCGGCCCGCATATAATGACGCCTGATTATAACGTTGCCGCTGGTTTCTCCCCCGTCGCCGGCCCGCCTTCCTATACCGTCTGCCCCCTGCTCCTCCTGCTCTATTCTGGGCCACCGGCGGTTTGGTGCCGGGCCTGTAATTGGGGCTCTGGAGGCCCCCGTCTGATTACAGCTGTGGGCTCTGGGCTCCGCTTCCGCTGCATCCATCCATCCATCCAATCCGGCCACCAGCATACAACAGGCCCGGCCAGCGAGGCTGAGACGCTCCCCGGGGATATAAATACATAAACAGCCACTGGAGGAGGCATCTCTGCCCCCCCCCCCCCCCCCCCAGTTCCCGGTGACAATTGGAATGTCGGTTACCACGGTTACCTCAACAGTAGATATGACATATTGTAGACGCTGTTTCATAGCCCTTTTACAATAGATAGATATTTATAGACTGTGGAGGAGGTGTGCCGGCAGGGGGGGGGGGGGGGGGGTGGGGGGGGGGGGGGGCGGAGGAGGGGGACCTGGACGTGGTGTGAGGTTATTTTGTGGGGCTCATTGGCTGCAAGTGTCTGTCCGCACACACCGTAGGTCACTACTCAGCAGGTGTTCTGGTTGATACGGGGGCCATGGCGATGTGCCCCATCACACTCTCCAAGCGGCATTGTGTGTGTGTGTGTGTGTGTGTGCTGTTTGCGTGTGTGTATGTGTGTGTGTGTGTGTGTGTGTGTGTGTGTGCTGTGCGTGTGTGTGTGTGCTGTGTGTGCTGTGTGTATGTGTGTGTGTGTGCTGTGTCAGACTGAAGGCTGATGAAAAACAGGAAGAGGGTTAGTTTGGGTCAGGAATACACAGACACTAGAAAGAGAAGGATTGAGAGGGTGGAGAACCCTGCTACTCTCTCCCCCTTCCTCTCCTCCTTCCTCTTCCTCTCTCTGCGTCTGTCTAAACTCATGTCGTACAGATCCCCGGTGCTCTATGAACCTGGAGTGACCGTTTCATCCCTCTCAGCAGCAACTAAACTTCAAAACACACACACACACACACACACACACACACACACACACACACACACACACACACACACACACACACACACACACAGCTGCGCACACATTATGGACAAACAGATAAGTCGGTAACACACTGTGCTAAGGCCACTGTCTGTGTGGCTTGCTCCTTACGGGCAAACATTAAAAGGGAGAAGGAGGAGAAAGGGAGGTAATGTATTCAATGCTGATAACAGCCTTCAGATCTCAGATCTCAGAACAGTGTGGATGGACACAGCTGGGCTCAGCAACAGAATCACAGTGACACAATGACTTCTGTTTGGTAATGAGGCACCATATATATATATCAGCAGTCAATCATTATGGGCTGATGATGCGTTTAACCATCTAGTGTGTGGCAGTGGAAAGGGTTAACCTTCTGTAGTGTGGTCGTGAACAGGGTTAACCCTCTGCCGTGTGGCAGTGAAAGGGTTAACCTTCTGTATTGTCGCTGTGAAAGGGTTAACCCTTTGGTAGTGTGGCGGTGAACGGGTTAGAAGAGTCGGGCCCATTGTATATCTATGGTGGGCACTGTTTGGCTGATTGTAGAATTTTGTAAATGTTGTTGTTTAAAATTCGAGGGCCAGGGCCCTATTCCCCGTACCTGGTTCAACTAAGTCGATCAAGAGTCCCATTATCCAGATTCAGTTAACCCGATGTTTGAAGCCGGGATTTTCCTGTTCCTCGAAGGTGGATTCAGTCTCGTTAACTCAAACCAGACTTGAGACCCAGGATAAGTGCGCGCGGCCGCTTCAGTTGAAAAGCCATCACGTATCGATAGCAGAGATCCTGATTTTCTAACGGCATTGATTGATTAATTGATTTAAAACTTTATTAACAGGTTGCAGTACGGCTCAATCGCCTCGCCGACAAGTTAAATGCGTTATCTATCGGCTAATTTTAAGTCCCTCATTACCCCAATCAATCAGATTATATTTCTTTAAACTTGCCTGCTGGCAGTAGGTTTATGGAATGGATAATCAAATGAGATCTTGCTAGCGAAAATAATTAGTTAAACTGTTATGCAGAATAAGGATACGGCTCTCTTACCCATTGATTGATGTATGGTGGATCTTTTACTTATCTACACTGTGGTGTAATGGTTTCTGCTTTTGACTTTCACACAGGCGGCCCGGGTTCGAATCCCACTTCTCCTAGTCTTTTCCTTCTTTTTGCAATGTAGGAATAATTCAATTTGGTGCACGTTGAGAGCTATATAAAGAATGACATCCTCAATGCATGTAGATTTATAATATTTTAACTTAAAACTAGGCTACTTTTGCGTATAATCATTAATATTATATTCCAAAAAAATTATATTGGAAACGCGGGGTTTCGAACACCGGTCGCCCGGTTGCCAGGATTCAGCACTAGCCGCTGCGCCACTGTGCCAGACGTGATATACTCATTGTTTATGCATTAATGGACGAGAGACCCGTGTTTAGAATATTTTTCTTACCAAAAAAAGAAGTTTTATCTCTTTATTCTCAAATGCATTAATGTGACGTCAACGGCTCATTCAATTTCTCAAATCCGTCAAACAGCGCATCTCATCAGACATTTAAATCCCAGTTACAATATCACACAAAAACCACAATCCCCGCATAGACACTTCAATTTTATGCTTGAATGAAACACAATCCGGCGCTCCGTTAAGCAAATCTACAGCGGAGATTAATATATGAAACTAATCAGAGCCAAAAAATAAAAAATATCCCTGCGGGATTCACATTTGCAATGAGCCGTTATTAAAATAACCACATGCAGCGTGTATCGCGACTCCGAGCGCCGTATATTTTATTTAGGACAAAGTAAATCTATAGGCTCAATATGATTTATTATCAGCATTTAGTTCTATTATTATACATTTCAAAAGCCCCCTCTAGGAAAACGAAGCACAGAAACGTAATTCAGAATGGTATAATGCAGATCCTAGACTGTGAGAATCATTTCAGGAAACGAGCTGTCACTTCTTTGCGGGGGCGTGGCCATGGTTCATCCGGCTAACTGAACTTAAGCCTGCTCTCGACCAGGCTCAAACTTTTTGATCTGTTGTCATGGTGATTTAGACAATCCAGCTTCGGGGAATGGGAAGGTCCGGCTTAAGTCAGACTTGACCGAAAGTTATCCGGCTAACTCAGTTATCCAGGTACGGGGAACGGGGCCCAGGTGACATGTTGTGGTGCTTTGTGATGTTTGCTACAGGAAGTGTATCTCCCTACTCTCACGATGCCATGGTGTGTCTGGATCTGTAGTCAGAGACACTACACTGCTGACATCCCTCGTGTTGAATTAGCTCTGGATTTCTTTCACAAAGACCTTTCTCTCAATTATCAATAAACATGCCCCTTTCAAAACTATTTATGATAACCCTGTGGTTCTCACCTGAACTTTCTGATTTATTTAGAGAAAGAAACAGAGCCCTGGTCTCTTGCCTGAGAGAGACCCTTCCCATTGGTCATTATTTAGGCTTCAAAATAAATGTACATCTGAGGTGAACTATTATTTAATTTATTATTATCAATAGCTCATATTCAGATCCTCTGTAAATTCCAGAGAAATATCAGTACTGCTTTACCTACGCATCTAAAATGTAATGGTATAATATCTGAGCAGAAAGAGATTTGTCTGGCCTTTAATAGGCACTTTGTGGAAGCCGGTCATTTGTTTGATAATAATTATATATATTGTAATTATACTATGAGCTGGTACACGCTGTGAGGCATGCCTTCCTCTCACAGTGTTGTTTTTGAAGCACTTCAGAACATTGGTACCAGGAAATCAACTGGAGAGGATAAGCTGGACCCCTTCTTTCCTCAGGTCAGCTGTTCCATTAATTACAGAACAAATAACACATATCTTTAATCTTTCATTGTCGTCATGTATAGTTCCTAGTATCTGGAAAATAGCTCATGTTCTTCCGTTGCATAAAGGTGCAGATATAAGTCATCAAAATAACTACCGACCAATATCCAAGCTATTCTGTCCGGAAAGAAAATCCTGGAATCACTGGTAAATGATCACCTCAAAACCTTTCTTTCAGATCACTCTATAAAGCCCACATCAATCCGTTTTTAGAGCAAAACATAGCACTATCACAGCAACTACTCTGGTTGTAAATCATACAGGGCTAGATCCACAAAGAATGGATTGCACCCTTACTTACAATTAATTATGAATTGAAAATGGGGGACCCTGATGTAAACAAGATGAAAGTCTTTCTCTGGTCTGCATCCCCTTAACAATTGTACATGTGTATTGAGCCGTACTGTATTGTACCCATTCTGCAATCTGTTAATAAAATGTCCGTTCAATCAATCATCGCGCAGGTGATTGATTGAATGAACATTGTATTGAACAGATTGCAGAATGGGTACAATACAGTACGGCTCAATACACACAATTGGGATGCAGACCGGAGAAAGACTTTCGTCTTGTTTACGTCAGGGTCCCCCATTTTCAATTCATAATTAATTGTAAGTAAGGGTGCAATTAGCACCGTGCAATCCATTCTTTGTGGATCTAGCCCATAGTATCTGACCTTGACAACACGGTGCTGCCCTTTTTGTAGTTCTTTTTGTAGTTATTTTTGTAGTTATTTTTGTAGTTCTGTCAAAACAAAGAATTTGATACAGTCGATGACTCTCCTATTGCAAAGGTTAATGAATGTTGTCTCTGACACATCTGCTTGCAAATGGTTTCAGAGCTATTTATCCAAGTGAATGTCCAGTCAGAACTCTTGCCCATTACAAAAGGTGTACTGCAGGGTTCAATCCTGGGGCCAGTCTTATTTACTATTTATATTAATGCTATTGTCTGTTCATTGAGGGGTCATCGGGCTCATCTCTATGTGAATGACACTATTGTCTATTGTGTTGCTGACTCTGTACAATTAGCCGTTGAAAAAACGACAACTCTCATTTAATATTTTGCAGGATGCACTTGTTATGTTGTAAATGTTAAACTGGTACTCAATGCAATGGTATTTCCCCGCTGTTCTCTAGAGCCAAAAGTTTGCACATATCCACTTTGAATGGGTCTATTATTGAGAGAATATAAATATCTTGGCATCTGGCTTGATGAGAAATGTACATTTAAATGCCATGTAGATAACCAGGTTTCCTTTTTGTACAGAAACTAAAGCTATTTTCCTCTGCTTAGCTATTTTCCAGTCTGTTTTGGATTATGGAGACGTAATTTATAGACATGCGGCTGCTTCCGCTCTAAAAACCTTTGGTTTTTCTGTATATCATTCTGACCTTCGACAGTTATGGTACCCATCATTGTATCCTGTATGATGAGGCTGGGTAGTTGTCCCTGGTAGAGAGCGACGTGCCTTGCACTGGCATCTGTTAAAGCCATCATTGATGATCTTCCATCACTTCATTACTGGTCTGGAGCTCTGGACCGTATCACACTCACTCTGGTGATTGGCTTACGATTAAGGTCCCCAGAGTGAGCACTGAATTAGGACAATCTGTTTTTAGCTCCTGTGCCCCCCCCCCCCCCCCGACACGCGTGGAATGTTTTGCAAAGCACTTTATAAAACTCAACACTTTAGTATACATTGGCCAGTTTAAAGCTATAATAGCCAACCGTTTGATTTCTGTTTCTATTGTGTATTGTACCTCTCTCGACGTCATTGCAAATGAGAGCTTGCTCTCAATGATTGTTCAAGATGAACCCTTTCACACTGCCGACTGGTTAACCCTTTCACTGCCACACCTCAAAGGGTTAACCCTTTCACTACCACACTACAGACGGTTAACCGTCTGTAGTGTGGTAGTGAAAGGGTTAATCTTCTGTAGTGTGGTAGTGAAAGGTTAACCGTCTGTAGTGTGGTAGTGAAAGGGTTAACCTTCTGTAGTGTGGTAGTGAAAGGTTAACCGTCTGTAGTGTGGTAGTGAAAGGGTTAAATAAAGATCAATGAATGAATGGGGCAGATAGGCATGTCTGAAAAGCCTATGCTGTTTTGTTCCTTTCGCTTTGTATGAAATCCTCCAGCGATCGGCATCGGCCAAACAGGGGCCGGGGAGAAAGAAAAAACACGGCTATTGATTGGGTAACGTATCAGCGCATCCATTCCATTGGGTCTTTCTGCTGTCGGTGACTTAAAGAGGGAAGCGGAAAATCCATTGAGACCTCAATTAGTCCGCTGTGATGATTTGATGAGACCCAGATGTGTCAGTGTGCGCTCTCTGGCTGTGACCATCGCACACTTGTCCTTCAGTGTTTGGCCGGCGGCACGGCAGCGCTCCGTGAGCCAATCCAGCCCATTA
>NC_140175.1:95701126-95708081 GCF_963971535.1 Notolepis coatsorum
TAAGCCATACATATTGGATCCGATTTTCTTTTCAATAAAAACAGCATTTAAAAGTGAATTGCATCCTTTTAAATACCCTTTTAAAATAGAAAATAGTGCTTAGAAAAGTACTTGAAAGTCCTTGCATTTTATTTTTGCAATGTCTGTGGGAACCCTGAGAAAGATTGTTTACTTTTGAGGAGTTGGACCATTTCAACAAACTAATGAAATTAAATGAAAGGTCAATATGACCTCATATAACATCAGAATCTGTATGACCCATAAATGATCTAAAAAAAAAAAAAAAAAAAGCTTAATTCTCTTATCATATCCCCAACATTCCTGGACACATGATCACTATTTTCACAAGCACGTATGATAGAACAGTGGGACACTAGAAAGTAATATAAATTAAGTTATCAATATCAAATGATCAACATAATCACAGTCATCACATTCAGATAATTCAGTACAGTAATAATAACACATGGTCTCGGCCAACTGGTCGTCTGAGCCTTCGGCCTGAGGGGAGATACTCCGACTCCTTGAGAAGGAGATTTAAAGGACACTCCGAGATAGACCTGCTAGGCAGTAGGCACCCTCCTCGAGTCAATACACGTGTCTTTAATTTGGGTGATATTTAGCTGTAAGAAATAGATGTCCCACCACTGGACAAAATCACACACCACAGGCCCATATCCCATTACCCCCATCCTGGTGTAAGCGCATAATAGTTTCAGAAAAGATGTGTCCGCCCTAGGGTTATACAGTATATATACAAAAGAGGGGACAGGCCCTGAGACAATCCAGTGGACGAACGCAGTTTCTCTGACGTGGTACCAGTGACCCACTCCGACCCACTGGGTTTTTGTTTTTTAAACAGACCTCCTGCGCGACACCACAGAATAAATCATCCTTTATTATATTCTGAAATATGACTGTGCCTCGATCTCATAATAGCCATCTGTGTGTGTCCAACCTTGTCCACCTTTGCAGCGATCAAAGAACACGTTCTTTCAGTCCATCGGGGAATCCATACTCCAACCGACCAAGGTTCAAAAAACCAAATTCGGAAATTAGATCATGTTTTGTCAGCTAACATGTGTGGTTGAGTTGTATTAAAAAAGCAGAAGAGAAATCTCACAGAAGAGGAAAAATATGGGGTTTTTGTTTTGGCCCCTCCAGATGCTTCCTCGGAAAGTCAACCCCTCCTCCGCTAGCTCTCCTGAACCCACCGCATGGGTTTCAGTGACTCCTCCATCATCACACCATACCCAGTGTCTGCTCACTGAGAAGCCACTCAAAACACTTCATCGCTGGTGATGTCAGGGCAACTGGCCTACAATCATTTGTTTTGGGCCGCTGGGAGTGGGATTACCGTGGCTATCTTCCAGAGAGTCTGGGAGCCCTCTGTTGATTTAGGGATAACATAAAAATAATGGCGAAAAATACCACATAGCTGCTCTGCGCAAAACCTCAGCAGATGTCCAGAGAATGATATCCGGGGGCCAAGGCTGTGTCTGACCTTAGTCTGCCGAGGTGCACTTGCCATTACATTGATTTACGATGTAATTTACGATTCCCTAGTTTTCAGAGAATTTAAAATTCAAAGTTGGTGATTAGGGACTCGCCTACCACCACATGGGCTTAACATCCTGGCAGCTGTACCTCCGGCTTTGTTAGTTGTCCCCACAAACACAATGAGTCAGTGTTCGCAGGTGGGAAGCCGGTGGGGTGTGAGTCCTGCTCGTGGCAACAGTGACTCCCGCTGGTCGGTCGGGGCGCCTGTTCAGCAGGGAGGGGATCTGGGGGAGATAGCGTGAACCTCCCAGTGTTACACTCTCCCAGTGAAACTCCTCGCTGTCAGGTGAAAAGAAGTGGCTGGCGACTCCACATGTATTGCAGGAGGCGTGTGGTAGTCTACACCCTCCCCAGACCGACAGTAGGGCAGCGTGTGGTAGTCTACACCCTCCCCAGGCCGACAGTAGGGCAGCGTGTGGTAATCTACACCCTCCCCAGACAGACAGTAGGGCAGCGTGTGGTGGTCTACACCCTCCCCAGACAGACAGTAGGGCAGCATGTGGTAGTCTACACCCTCCCCCAGACCGACAGTAGGGCAGCATGTGGTAGTCTACACCCTCCCCAGACAGACAGTAGGGCAGCATGTGGTGGTCTACACCCTCCCCAGACAGACAGTAGGGCAGCATGTGGTAGTCTACACCCTCCCCCAGACCGACAGTAGGGCAGCATGTGGTAGTCTACACCCTCCCCAGACAGACAGTAGTGCAGCATGTGGTAGTCTACACCCTCCCCAGACAGACAGTAGGGCAGCATGTGGTGGTCTACACCCTCCCCAGACAGACAGTAGGGCAGCATGTGGTAGTCTACACCCTCCCCCAGACCGACAGTAGGGCAGCATGTGGTAGTCTACACCCTCCCCAGACAGACAGTAGTGCAGCATGTGGTAGTCTACACCCTCCCCAGACCGACAGTAGGGCAGCATGTGGTAGTCTACACCCTCCCCAGACCGATAGTAGGGCAGCATGTGGTGGTCTACACCCTCCCCCAGACAGACAGTAGGGCAGCATGTGGTAGTCTACACCCTCCCTAGACCGACAGTAGGGCAGCATGTGGTAGTCTACACCCTCCCCAGACCGACAGTAGGGCAGCATGTGGTAGTCTACACCCTCCCCAGACAGACAGTAGGGCATCGTGTGGTAGTCTACACCCTCCCCCAGACCGACAGTAGGGCAGCATGTGGTAGTCTACACCCTCCCCAGACAGACAGTAGGGCAGCATGTGGTTGTCTACACACTCCCCAGACAGACAGTAGGGCAGCATGTGGTAGTCTACACCCTCCCCAGACAGACAGTAGGGCAGCATGTGGTAGTCTACACCCTCCCCAGACCAACAGTAGGGCAGCATGTGGTAGTCTACACCCTCCCCAGACAGACAGTAGGGCAGCATGTGGTAGTCTACACCCTCCCCAGACCGACAGTAGGGCAGCATGTGGTAGTCTACACCCTCCCCAGACCGACTGTAGGGCAGCATGTGGTGGTCTACACCCTCCCCAGACAGACAGTAGGGCAGCATGTGGTAGTCTACACCCTCCCCAGACAGACAGTAGGGAAGCATGTGGTAGTCTACACCCTCCCCAGACAGACAGTAGGGCAGCATGTGGTAGTCTACACCCTCCCCAGACCGACAGTAGGGCAGCATGTGGTAGTCTACACCCTCCCCAGACCGACAGTAGGGCAGCATGTGGTGGTCTACACCCTCCCCAGACCGACAGTAGGGAAGCATGTGGTAGTCTACACCCTCCCCAGACAGACAGTAGGGCAGCATGTGGTAGTCTACACCCTCCCCAGACCGACAGTAGGGCAGCATGTGGTAGTCTACACCCTCCCCAGACCGACAGTAGGGCAGCATGTGGTGGTCTACACCCTCCCCAGACAGACAGTAGGGCAGCATGTGGTAGTCTACACCCTCCCCAGACAGACAGTAGGGAAGCATGTGGTAGTCTACACCCTCCCCAGACAGACAGTAGGGCAGCATGTGGTAGTCTACACCCTCCCCCAGACCGACAGTAGGGCAGCATGTGGTAGTCTACACCCTCCCCAGACAGACAGTAGTGCAGCATGTGGTAGTCTACACCCTCCCCAGACAGACAGTAGTGCAGCATGTGGTAGTCGACACCCTCCCCAGACCGACAGTAGGGCAGCATGTGGTAGTCTACACCCTCCCCAGACAGACAGTAGTGCAGCATGTGGTAGTCTACACCCTCCCCAGATTGACAGTAGGGCAGCATGTGGTAGTCTACACCCTCCCCAGACAGACAGTAGGGCAGCATGTGGTAGTCTACACCCTCCCCAGACAGACAGTAGGGCAGCATGTGGTGGTCTACACCCTCCCCAGACAGACAGTAGGGCAGCATGTGGTAGTCTACACCCTCCCCAGACCGACAGTAGGGCGGGATGTGGTAGTCTACACCCTCCCCAGACAGACAGTAGGGCAGTGCAATGACCAGGCGGGAATTGGCATAACGACTAAATTGGGGTATGGGGGGAAAAGGAGAAAAAAGAAGAAAAGAAAGGTTGGACATTGCAGTTACTAAAGCAGGCCAAACAGCGGGCATCATTGACACTTTACAAACATACTTTACAGACATACAGTAGACAACAGTCATCAGTTACAATACATATGTCTGTCTGTCTGTCTGTCTGTCTGTCTGTCTGTCTGTCTGTCTGTCTGTCTGTCTGTCTGTCTGTCTGTCTGTCTGTCTGTCTGTGAGTTCTAATGGTTATTTGTGTGTCTTCCAGGGCATCCAGGGGGGTCCAGGGCTACCGGGCACGCGAGGGAAACCAGGACCACAGGTGATCTCTCAAAACCTCCCGTCAGCCGCACTCTACAGCTCAATATCTGAAAATACAATAATTTAATTGAACATTTAAATGGGGATAAAGTAAATAATGGTATAGTCTCCTACTCAGACTCTTGTATTAACAGTAAGGCTCTGATGGCAGGATATCTAGAAGTAGTGTGTGGAGGAGTCTTTTCAATTTAATAATATTGGGAAAAACCCCAATGGAGTTTTTGGCAAATCATGATAAGAGGTTGTGTGGCAACAAGTGAACTGCGCTACTAACCTGGAAGGAAAAAGGGGTTTATTAACCAAGACCCCCCCCCCCCCCCCCTTTAGCGACATGGACTTGGCAAAGTCTAGATCCCACCGTCCGGAAGGACCCTGGCTGTGACCTAGAAGTGGGTTGTCGCTTATCGGCCAAAAGTTGTTAATTTCTCATAATTTTCGCCCCACAGAGTTATTATACACGTATCCCTTCCCTTCAACAAGTCTTTAGTTTTCCGACACGCCCCCCGGGAACACAACACCACTTGGCAGGCCCAAACCATCTGATTGGTTGCTGATGCACACAGGGAGCTGATGTTTTTGGCCAATCAGATGTTCTTGGCCTGCCAAGTTGTGTTCCCAGGGTCGCATCGGAAAACGGAAGACCACCGTGCGTTCCTTGTAAAAAAAAAGTACAAATGTGCAAAACTACCTGCCGATCAGAGGCTGGGATATATATATATGTGTGTGTGTGTGTGTGTGTGTGTGTGTGTGTGTGTGTGGAGTCAGTATTCTGCACACAACAGTTTTCCGTGAGAGCTTCTTGGTCGCTGCTCAGATTTAGTGCTCAGTGTGGTAATACATCATACACGTCTCCTGGATAACAAATCAAGGGCACTGAGGCGTTACTGATTTTGTCCCCCACTGTTGCCCCCCCCCCCCCCAGGGCAGGGTAGGAGAGAGAGGCCCTGATGGCGTGCAGGGGCCCCCAGGCCCCGAGGTGAGCATTTAATATCTATTGTGGAATATTTTTAAATCAGCCATGACAGTGAACTGTTCAGATGAAATTCAGATGAGTCAAATTGTATAAAAAATAGAACATAGTTTATTATCCGTTTCTATGGCCATAGAAAGAGTATGATCAGTTTATAATCAGAGACACACATGAGCGTCTGACCAGAAAGTGACAAAAGAGCTCTGGTCACACTTACCATTAAGTACAAAGTTGACACGACGTCAAACGGTGACAAATTAATAACAGATCTGACAAGAAAGGTAAACAAAGATGAGAAAATGAAAACAAAAGATGGGTTTAGGGGCTTTGTTGTGTCTCTGGAGAGGAGGCCAAATGTCATATCTCCTGGCCCTTTGGCTGTTGCTTTAAGAACACTGTTAAGACTGTCGCCCTAATGTCTGAGCTGTAGGCTGTATACTAGTTAACTATATTAACCAGTCAAAGCTGTACAGAGATTTAACACACAGCTATGGACATGATAATATTTCCCAAGACATATCTTTTAGCAAGTATCGGAAATAGCTCTGATTATGGAACCATCAACCTTTTCCTTTGCGCTGCTCGTAGGGTTTCCCTGGAGACATGGGACCGCCGGGTCACAACGGCCTTGAGGGACTGAAGGTGAGCCAAAACCATCATCATCATCATCGGTTAACCGTCTGTATTGTGATAGTAAAGGGTTAACCTTATGTAGTGTGGCTGTGAAAGGGTTAAAAGGATCCCCATTAGCTGGACGCCTTGACGTCGAGCTAGTCTTCCCGGGGTCCAAGACAGACATAAAACACAAACACATACACAATCAAGCAAATCCATAATCCTAATAACGAAAAGATCAAATCAATTTCATTGGTCATATAATTTTTTATTTATTTATTCAAAGACAGAAAATAAGACAACCATGTTCTATTCTATTTAGACTAAAGAACGACATGCCTTTCCACTGACATCCCTGTAATTGACGGTGTTTTTTCCAACGCATGCTTGTGTCCATTTGTAAACGACACACAACACAATGCGATACACGCGTGTTCTTCCTCCCTCCAGGGCAAGCTGGGCGTCAGAGGTCTGCCCGGACCGAGAGGGGTGCCCGGGTTAGAGGTACGCTACGCCTATAGGCACAGCAGCCACGCATCGCAGCCACTCCCGTCAACACGGCACATTCAAGACATTCACAGCCTAGAGCAGCTCATCTGCTGCCATTTCCTTCCCAATAAACGATCAATGCCCGATGACATCATCATCATCATCACCGTTGTCTTGTCTGTCTCCCAGGGAGACGAGGGCCCTCTCGGACCACCGGGGGCAACGGGACTGGAGGTGAGTGCTGATTGGATAAAGACGTGGAGTGGGTCGGCAGGCGGGTGCCGTGTGGGCTTCTCGTTTGTTTAGACCGAGCTCTTTATCCCACGAGACTCTGGCTGACGCCTCCACGTGCTCAGCAGCACGGCTTTATATGGGAGAGGACGTGTGTGTGTGTGTGCGTGTGTGTGTGTGTGTGTGTGTGTGTGTGTGTGTGTGTGTGTGTGTGTGTGTGTGTGTGTGTGTGTGTGTGTGTGTGTGTGTGCGTGTGTGTGCGTGCGTGTGTGTGTGTGTGTGTGTGTGTGTGTGTGTGT
>NC_140175.1:95713281-95792100 GCF_963971535.1 Notolepis coatsorum
CCCCCTCTTCACTGTCATAACACACCTGCCCCTCCCCCTCTTCACTGTCATCATAACACACCTGCCCCTCTTCACTGTCATCATAACACACCTGCCCCTCCCCCTCTTCACTGTCATCATAACACACCTGCCCCTCCCCCTCTTCACTATCATCATAACACACCTGCCCCTCCCCCTCTTCACTGTCATCATAACACACCTGCCCCTCCCCCTCTTCACTGTCATCATAACACACCTGCCCCTCCCCCTCTTCACTGTCATCATAACACACCTGCCCCTCCCCCTCTTCACTATCATAACACACCTGCCCCTCCCCCTCTTCACTATCATAACACACCTGCCCATCCCCCTCTTCACTGTCATAACGAAGGTTATCCTATAACCCTAGTTATATGAGTAATAGCGAGCCATTTGCTCTATTGGAACTATCCCTTTAGTCATATCCTAAAATGAAAATGTTCACCAAGTGTACGACCTGCCCACCTGCCTGACCACTCCCACATCCGCTCCTATATAAGCGGGGTCATGGCCACACCACAGCTCCTTCCCCAGTCTTTCACCGCCGAAACGGAAGACCGTGGGGTCCTCAGTGAGTCAGAGCAAAGCGCTCGCTATTACTCATATAACTAGGGTTATAGGATAACCTTCGTTATATTTCGTTAATAGCTTACGCTTTGCTTTATTGGAACACAAGAGCTGAGCAGAGCGTAAGCCCGACAGATGCACCGGCTGAGGTCCCCTACAACCATCAGAACCGGGGAGGATCCGGGCCCCCCTAGCGAGGGACGGGAGGGAGATCGGACCGACTGTGCGAAGAGGGTTTAGCGCCTCAAACGCACAGGGTGAGCAGACCGTGGGACTTACCTTTGTTTAGAAGGGCCCGCGACTACTCAGACGCGCATCCCACACGCCACCAGGGAACGGACATGAGCAAAAACCCCGTCACGTCGCGGGGTCGGAGTAAAAAAAAAAAAACCCTGTGGCAAGAGCGGAGCGCGGAGGAGGTCCCAGCCTCAGGCCACATCCCGGGGGCTAGGACCCCCTGAACAAAGGGGCCTGGTGAGGTCTATGAGGCCGTGGCATCGAGACCCCACCAGACGGTCACTGGTGACACCACCCCCCACATTGCCAGCGTATCGGACAGGGCCTAAACCAGGTGAAGGCCCTTCTCCCCTTGGCATGCCGCTCCGAAGCGCTCCCAAGGAGGCTTCCCCCCCACAATAACGTGGGGCCAGCCGGCGCGCCGGGGAGACTACCCTCCAAGGAGGTTGATCCCTCAATCCAGGCCGACAGGTCCCAAGAGTAGAACTCGACCTGCGCCCGGAGCACTGCGGACTAGACAGGCGCAAGGGGCTTACTGTAAGAACAGTATCCCGGCGGAAAGGGTGTTCCGGTATGCTGTGCACCACGTCACAATCTCCACGAACCCTGACCCCGCCAATTTATTAATCCTGCTGGGTCGAGGTTCAGAGAAAGAGTTTGACACAATTGGCAGACGTCATGAAAGATGCGGGGGCATACTCTCGGGCAGCCGGGGTCAGACCCGGGCTCAACCTGAGAGTCGACTCTTCTACCAACACACTGGGGAGACCACCACCCCCCTATGTTTATTATAACAGGAGGTGGGTGCTCCCTTAACCCACTAAGAAACCCCAGAAACACAACTGCGTGTATACACAGGCTATACAATGCAGTTCAAGCGTTTCAGGTTTAAAAGGGTTAACCCAGGCCAACAGGTTATTGAGGGCAAGGCCCGACCTGGGCCTGGTGGACCGGGACATACACAGGGATGCATAGAGGAGTTGACAGAAGCAGCCTCCCCGACAGCCCCCTCCCATCCCCGGTTTAACAGGGAGGGAGGGGTGAAACAAATGGAGAAGGACCAACCCCCTAACATCGTGCAAAAAGGTACAACACAGTATGGACCAATGCATGCCACTGTTAAGGGCAACTCAATGTGACATGTATATGACACACACATTCATGACATCAACCCCTGTGACGTCCGGCCCGACCTGGCATTTTCACCCCGGAAAAGCACAGAGTCCCTCTGGGAACCAGAACCTGTCTGCGCCCCGGCGGACAACGGGTTAAACTGATCCGGTCCGGCGCGACCAGGACCACTCCCGTGCCCTAGTCACGCCGCCGCCCCCAGTCCTAAGAGGGGGGTAGGTACGCGTGTCGATCCAAAACATCACAGAGGGCGCCACCAAGATGGTCAGTACGCGAACGCACTGCTCTTGGTGGCCCACCCAAAGGCGTGAACCCCCCCTGCCAATGTTTGATCTACTCCTTCATCTCCCCCCAGAGATGTACATGAGCCATCGAGTCTAACCTAGTGCACTGGCGCTCGGCAGAGACAAAAAATCTCCTTCCCAGCCGACCGCATAAAAAACACAGTTTTTATGATGTTGGGCAACCAAGGCGCGCCGGATCCACAAAGCATATTCAATCATTGAAAAAACACCCTGGGCCAGCGCTGATCGGTCTCGTAAGACCATACGCTGATTTCATAAAACAGCGTATATGCTCGCAAAGAACCCGAGAACAGTGATGGCGAATTTCTAACAAGAAAGAGCCTCACAACGTTTCCCCTTGCTGTCTGGGACGAGCAGCAGGGAGCCGGTCTAGAGACACAGACATGGGCTCACATACGACGAGCCTGGGAATAACAACCGCGTCAATTCTGCTCCTTATGTAAGAGGGGAAGACAGCGGTTTTCCCAGGGAGACCTCAACGTGAGTAAACAATTGAAAAAGGTTCATGTAACACATTGGACCAAGACTCCCTGAGGAGGAGGCTCTGACCCAATATACACTACTGGTAGGGAGCAGAGTAGAAGACAATTGTCTCTACTGCATTGCATCAACTATCCTTTACAATGACAGCGGTCTGCAGCACAGGCCCTGTAACTCACGGACATGTATCTTGGCCAATAAGAAAACGCGCTTGTGCTTCAATGGCCTCTCGAGCCTGGGAATAAAAACCGCGTCAATTCTGCTCTTCATGTAAGAGGAGAAGACAGTGATTCTCCCAGAGAGACCACAACGTGAGGAAAAACAATTGAAAAAGATTCATGTAACAATTGGACCAAGACTCTCTGAGGAGGAGACTCTGAAAACTCTGAGGAGGCTCTCACACTGAGAGGGAGGTTCTGAAACTCAGAGGAGGCTCTGAAACTCCCTGAGGAGGAGGCTCTGACCCAATATACACTACTGGTAGGGAGCAGAGTAGAAGACAATTGTCTCTACTGCATTGTATCACCTATCCTTTACAATGACAGCGGTCTGTAGCACAGGCCCTGTAACTCACGGACATGTCTCTTGGCCAATAAGAAAAGGCGCCTGTGACGTTTTCAAATGGCCGGGGGAAACCTGTGTCCCACCTATCCTGATTTGGTGTGGGAGACAGGAACCCCCCCCCCTGTGACGAGAGAGAGAACACCCTCGACAGGGAGACTGATAGGTAGAAAGGCACAACCTCTCGGCCAATCAGTTTCGTAAGGATATAACTATATCCGGGACGGGGGAGGTTTATTTTACCCACCCCCTCACCACCTCACCCCTGATACGACGCCAAAATAAAGCAGAGCAGTGACACCAGGTGCATGGCGCGCCAGATGAAAGCACATACTTACCTGTAGAGTAAAAGCTTTACATCATGCACGCCAGCCACAGCCGATAACCTCGTTTGTGTAAAAAAACTGGCTTTATCCACGGCTCTGGCTTATGTGTGAAAACTTGCCACCCGTTATTTTTATCATTACCCTTAAGCAAAGAAAAAATATCAAGCTAAAGAGAGGGACTCAAGGCCCTTGGTCATATGCCACAATATGTACAACTCTGTAGGCTAACACCCAGACCAGTTGTGGACTCAATGCTACGTTTCCTAAACGTTACATGAAACACACACACAACTTAGGGGTAGGGATAGGGATGTGCCTAGTTCACAGAATAGTGCACGGGGTAGTGCCAGTGTACTTCAACAACTACTTCAACCGAATCAGGGACACCCATGCATACCCAACTAGGCGCAGCTCAACTGACTTTGTGCCAGTCAGATTCAGAAGCTGTATGGGGAAGGAGTCATTTCTGTATTCAGCAGCTATCTATTGGAACAGTCTGCCCAGTGACCTGAAAATTGTAGACAATGCCGTTAGATTCAAGTCCAGCCTGAAGACATGGCTCAAAAGGGACTATACTTAACCTAGACACTTAGCTTAAGGCACCTTGCATGTTGTATGAGTCTGTTATGTATATAAATGTTAAATGGTATATGTGATCTGTTGTGATGTCATGTTTTGTATGATGCATGTATAAGCATCACACTCCCCTACCCCCCCACAAGGACCACAATGGAAATAAGCTCTGAGCTTTTTTGTGTTTCATCCTTGGCAGTATATCCTGACTGTGCTTTTCTGTCACATGTTTATTTTTTATATTGTCAAATAAAGTCATTCATTCATTCATTCATCATACAATAAAAAAAACAGTTAACTTTTACCCACGTAAGAAGAACGCTGTTTTTAAGTAGAGAGAAGGACATAAGCCTTGGCCAAGTGCTAGAACTTACAAGCCTTGCTAAGCTATACAAAATAGCGACCAACACAGTTTTCAAAGAAAACTGCACAACACTCCAAGCAAGAAAACGCAACCCCAGCATTTGTAGCTGAGTTCACATAGCACACGTCGTATCTCCCAAAATGCAGTGAAGTAACACACGCTTTGTTAAACAAAAACATTGTTATTAACCAAAAACATTTGGGAGGGGGAGGAAGGAAGAGTGGGACATAGTGTAATGTCCTACCTGACCACTGGACGCAGGATGAATGGCCGCAACAAATGGCTGGTCCTACCATGTTGACGAGGCCTCTCGCTGGCGGGGCCAGAAGCGGCGGCGGCTGGAGCCTCGCTCCGGCGCTACGCCCACATCCTGCGGCCGGTCATGGTGCAGGCCGACGACATCTTCTGCCAGAGATGACGCCGAATCAGAGTGCTCAGGGCCCGCTATTTCCTCACGGCTAATGCCAACGGTTTTAGCACAAGCTAACAGCTAACTCCAGGCTGACAGTTAGCATCAAGCTAAACGTTTCCAGCCTTAACGCAGCAGCAAGCTAACGGCTTAGCCTAACAGCTAACTGGCTAACAGCTAGCTCTTACCGGCTATCGATAACCACCAGCTAACGCAGTAGCAAGTTGTATGCGGGCTGCAGCCGTCTTGAGCTCGGAGATATTCTCCTAATGAAACACCGAGCTTGCATCCTCTGTGCCGGGAGCTTTTGTCTTGAAAAGTGGGGCCAGCGCGGTGGCTGAGGGTATCCGTCTTCAGAGACCGGGGACTTGAACCCTAGACTCGGAATCACGGCCCCAGGAAAACAAAGCTACGACCTCTCTGAGGAGGAGCACTGTTTTATCGTGGGGCATCAAACTAGAACCCCCTCCATACCGCTATGGAGAGGCAACGAAGGGATTCTTGCTTAGAGCCGACCTTACGCAAGCTGCGCAGTTGCCCCCGCACAACTGACACACCTGAGGCTCGCATCGCAAAACACCACCCGCCCTAGAGAGACCGTCAGCTCTCTCAGCCGACCGCCTCTCGCGGCATAGTATCCAGCTGCATAGCGGAGCACAGCGCCGGCGGGGGAACTGCTCAGCGACTCGCGCCCCAATGCGAAGCGCCGGTGGAGGTCAGAATGATCATCATCTTCTAGACTCTCCGGTGGTGACGACATTATCCTTTCTTTCTCCCGTAAATTAGTGAGAGAGGGAGAAACAAAAGACAATGCCAACACAGCTCCTATAACTAAACTAACTACTTTAACACTAAACTTAAAGCGGTGCTACGACCCGCTTATATAGGAGCGGATGTGGGAGTGGTCAGGCAGGTGGGCAGGTCATACACTTGGTGAAAAAATTCATTTTAGGATATGATTAAAGGGATAGTTCCAATATAGCAAAGCGTAAGCTATTAATGAAATATAACACACCTCCCCTTCCCCCTCTTCACTATCATAACACACCTGCCCCTCCCCCTCTTCACTGTCATAACACACCTGCCCCTCCCCCTCTTCACTGTCATAACACACCTGCCCCTCCCCCTCTTCACTATCATAACACACCTGCCCCTCCCCCTCTTCACTATCATAACACACCTGCCCCCCCCCCCCTCTTCACTGTCATAACACACCTGCCCCCCCCCCCCTCTTCACTGTAGACTGTAAAGTGCAATAGTAATATACAATGTACATGTGATTAAACTTAAAATATATAAATTAGTACTACTGAGTATAGTTATAATCAGATGTATGTACATAGTTGCAGTATTCATATGTACAGTGATACACGTATAAAGATGGTATGGTCGTAGTCATACTGGCCAGTAGCGTAACTAGTAAGAGTAGGTAAGGGATATGTACAGATATAGATATAGTATCTACAGAGATGTAAAAAGGATTATATGCAGGTATGTACAGACAGATGCGGTGCAGTAATAATACATGTATATAGGGTATATCCAGCACTATTTTACATGCTATCATACAGAGTTATATGGGTAGACTATAGTATGAGGCAGGTAGTCAGATTAAGGTTAGATAAAGTGATTCATCCATTGTGTCACACACCTGCCCCTCCCTCTTCACTATCACATGACTTCATTCATCTCTGCTGCCTTTTTTTTTTTTTTTTTTTTTTTAAGTTACATCTCTGTCTGACTATTGCAAGAGACAGATGCTTGGCCCGGTTCTGCTGGCTCTGAGCTGTAACGATTTCTTCTGAACTCAGATCTTGGAAATGAAGCAAAAGCCAATCATGCTGTAAAAAAAGAAAAAAAGGCAGGAACTGATGAACTGAGTCGAATGCACATGTATGGCATTGTCCCGTACTGTGGGTACTGATGAGCTCTGTCCTCTGGATCTCTCTCTCTCTCTCTCAGGGTGTGGTCGGCCTCGGCGGTCCCAGGGGCGTGGTGGGTCGAGAGGGACAGGAGGGCGTCGCCGGCGTGGACGGAGTCCCGGGGAAGGACGGCACCAAGGGCATACCGGTGAGAGACATGGAGCGATAACTTCATCAGCTCTTTTATTGTCATTTTCTCCGCGGCCATTTTAATAAGGTCCACGTTTTTAAATCTCATTCTTCTCGTTCTCTCTCTCTCTTTCTCTCTCTCTCTCTCTCTCTCTTTGTCTTTCCGTCCGTAGGGCGAGCAAGGCGACGACGGCGAGTTCGGTCTCCACGGCAACGCCGGTCACCGCGGTAAAAACGGCGTCCCGGGACTTCCGGGCGATCAGGGCACCTTCGGGGCGAAGGTGAGGAGAGAGCGAGGAGTGCCCCTGTTTGCCACCTATACGCTGAAACAGGAAGCAACCAATCAGAGACATAACGCTGTCGTCGGGCAAAAATCCCTGTCTCTCCAAAAGGCTCAACTTTCCCAGAATGAAGGGAAACCGCCTCGTTTTCAATAGGTTCCATCATGGGCTTAACCCTTTCACTACCACACTACAAAGGGTTAACCCTTTCATTGCCACGCTACAGAAGGTTAACCCTTTCACTACCACACTACAGATGGTTAACCGTCTGTGGTGTGGTCGTGAAACGGTTAACCTTCTGCAGTGTGGTAGTGAAAGGGTTAAGGCGCTCACAGCACAGAGAGCCACGTCAGCGATTCAAATACGACTAAAAAAACGTTTACAAATGACAAAATTGGAGATAAGAGGTTTTCACCATACCACGACAGCGATACATACAACAATGACTGCAGCGCCACGATAGTTAGCAGATAATGGCTTGCACATTGTGGATAATGGCGTTTTGGAAAGAGCAGTGGTGTGTTATTATGTGAACGTTGCAGCGGGATATGTCAAGCCTGAATAATCACATGAAATGAAGACATGTTTATTCTGTTTGATTGCAAGACTGACCACGTCCTCCTCATTCAGTCGTTTGTGTTTTTTTCCTTCTCCACCTTTTCCTTCCAGGGCGAGCGGGGTCTGCCAGGCCAGACCGGGGCCCGGGGCAAAAGGGGCTTCAAGGCCGGGATGGGCCTCCCAGGGTCACAGGGGGACCAGGGGCCCAAAGGGCAACCTGTAAGTGGCACCGGTTAGAAAGTGGGAAAGGCGCTCGCCACTAACGCAGGAGATGCTGGGTTCGAGCCCAGCTCTCGCCGTTGCTTCCGGATTGGCCGGTCGTTCATACTAACACAATTGGCAAGTGTTAGAGGGTGGGAAAGCCGGTGGGTGGGGATCGGACGTTGTGGACAGCGACTCCTACAGGTCGGTTTGGTGACGCCGGTGCGACGGAAACGGGAAGTAGCGGGGGCAGCGTGAGCCTCCCACGCGTTACTCCTCGCCGCTGAGAGTTCGAGCTGCTGCGGTGAAAAGATGCGACAGGCTGCCTCCTCGTGTACCGGAGGGGACACGTGATGCAAGGCTTCTGTCCTCACTACAGCCGACCAGTGGGAGGCATAGTCTAGCAACGTTCAAGACGGGGGAGGGGAGAATTGGAAATACGAAATTGGGATGGGAGAAAAATAGAAAATGGGGAGAAAAAGTGGATATAAAAAAAAAGACAATTGAGGTCACCCTTCACACTTCAATGCACACATTTCTACAATATAACAATAATAAATATGAATAACTATCTATATAGTACTTTTTTTCCCACACATGGTCTCTAACTACAGAGTGCACCACAGCAATTAGTATAAAATGAAGACAAAAGCATAAAATCTGCACACAATTGACAGAATAAAAAACAATGCATAAATTGCAGACATAAGAATAGGTATAAAAGACAATAAAAGTAGTGCAATGTAAACGTGCAGACTTAAGAATAGGCATAAAATAAGTACAATGTCGCTCGAAGGCATGTGAACCCCCCACGGAACAGTCAGTCCCCCAAACATCCCATTACATTAGATTACATTCGATTCAAATGTATTGTACAGTACAACAAAAATAAGTTTGTCGTCCAACCAGAGTGCAAATGTAACTGTAAAGTGCAATAGTAATATACAATGTACATGTGATTAAACTGGGTATAAAATATATAAATTAGTACTACTGAGTATAGTTCTAATCAGATGTATGTACATAGTTGTAGTATTAATATGTGCAGTGATACAGGTATGAAGACAGTATGGTCGATGGTCGTAGTAACTAGTAGAGTAGGTAAGGGATATGTACAGATATAGATATAGTATATACAGATATGTAAAAAGGATTATATGCAGGTATGTACAGACAGATGCGGATAAATATATATACAGTAATAATAAATGTATATATAGGGTATATCCAGCACTATTGTACATGCTATCATACAGAGTTATATGGGTAGACTATAGTATGAGGTAGGTACTGTAGTTAGATTACGGTTAGATAAAGTCTGTATATAACAGAGATGGAGACTCGAGCTAGTGACTCAGACTTGAGCGACTCGCAAATATTTTAAGAGAATGGCACAGTCTAAATGAATTAAACGTTTCATTTTGTTTCATTTTCAAAGTAACATTCTGTCATCTCCGACTTGTTTTTCCAAAAAGAGACTTGAGACTTGGACTTGTGCCCCAAAGAGACTGGAGACATGACTTGGGACTTGCATAAAATGACTTGTAGCATCTCTTGGCATAATGGTGAAACATTATGTTCATGGTGGCCTCTGCATAATGGTCTCTAACTACACTCCCTCAAGACCCCTACGCTCTGCATCTTCTGGCCGCCTCAGACCTACTCCTATCCAAGCTCCGGGAGGGTCATCAAAGAGAAGTCGCCTATTCTCAGTCCTTGCCCCACAATGGTGGAATGAACTGCCCACCCCAGTTAGGACAGCCGAAACCCGTCCAATCTTTCGCCGTCGACTAAAGACGCACTTCTTCAACCATTATCTGAAAAAATAAATATATATATATATAACCCTAACTAACCTTACTGTCATGCACTTGTCCTAATAAACTAACCTACACTGTAACACGCAACACTTTGATGAACATTGTTACTCAGCTGATAAGAGTTGTGCCCTTCCTGATGACAGAACTTGTAAGTCGCTTTGGATAAAAGCGTCAGCTAAATGACTAAATGTAAATGTATAAAAGAAAACAACTTTAAGACCTCATAAACCACCAAGTGTGTTTTCTCAATGGTCTGTGTCTGTCGGAGATCCAAACCCCACCAGAACCTAACGCTGGTTCTGGGCCGTCTACTGTTTCAGGGGGACACGGGTGAAGCAGGTTTCCCGGGCATTCTCGGAATCTTCGGACCAAAGGTTGGTTCATCACCTCGAGCCCAACACACTCGCCACATACTACACTCCACACAGGACCATGTAACATCCATCCTGGCTGCTTCACACTGGCTGCCTGTGAGCTACACAATTGATTTTAAGATGTTATTGATTACCTTTAAAGCCCTACATGGACTGGCCCCCAGCTACATTGTGGACTTGTTGGAACCCCATGTTCCGGAACGCTGCCTCAGATCCGCGGGTAAGGCCCTCCTGGTTCCTTAGAAAACCGGGCTCTGGAACGCCTTGCCCTTGGATCTTAGGCTAGGCTCTTTTAAGTCACTTTTAAAAACACATTTTTAGGTTTAGGTCAGCTCTGATTGCTTAAACTGTTTTATCAATCTTGACTACAAATACTGTTTGAAATGTCTCTTTTTCTCTTGTTTTATTTTCTATAAAAAAATGTTTGCTGATGTTTGCTGTTTGCTGTTTTTAACATGTCTGTAAAACACTTTGTAACTTTGTGTGGAAAAGCGCTATACAAAAAAAAATGCATTCATTCATACAGTATAACCCCCCCCCCCCCCGCCCAAAGAAATCCCATAAAAACATCCATCGTTAAAATCGCAGAACGACAGGAATGCCGAGACGGCAGCAGCCGGAGCCCCCGGAGACTCACTTCATTAAAGTACGACGAACATGATCCCTGAGCTCAGATACCCCCAGGGTGATTCTAACACCAGACCGCGTTGTGATCCTAAATCTCCGCTACCGGGGAACGATGAGTGATATATTTTGCGGAGAGAAGGGGCTGAGGGAGAATGGGGATGAAGAGGGGAGGATGGATTAAGGCCCCCACAGTAGCAAACGCGTCCCGCGGGGACAGGTAAAGTTACACAAGATTTGCAGCCTCTTCATGTCTTAGTCTGTTAAACACCGGCAACGCTCTTCGCGCCGCGCGTAAAGCTCCGTCAACGCGGCCCATAACACAGCTGTTTAAATACGGCCTGATCCGAGCTGTCCCGAGGCACTGTAAATCACAGGCGCACTCACAAACACACCGTTTGCATGTGGGCGCAGACGCACGCGTACACATTGTAACTCAACCGCTACGACGAGAGATACATTACGCGATCCTGTGGGCCCTTTACATCAGGTTTCGGTGCATTTTTAGACTGTGATTTGTGACATTGGCTTGAGGCCCTAATAATTGAGTTCCTGGGGTTGGTTCGATCACTTCCTTCGGAGCGATCACACTTCAGGGACTCCTCTCAGGAATAAGCAGCTCTGTCACCATTCATCGTATATATACGGTCTCTATCGGGGATTCATATGTAATCTGTAGGCCATACCGATCGTTTTGGCCGGTCTCGTTCAGGTCCGTCAGTAGGAACAGACCACACAGGATAATGTGGCCATCTGCTAAAGGCCTGCAGCTGACACACATTGTGTGATCTGGCAGAGGCCTGTGTTTGTTAACCGTCTTGCTGGATAACTCTATTAATCTCATTATACAAAATCACACACTCTTTCCTGAATGGAGACAGCAGGGTTTCCCGGGCTACACGTCCCCCGTCTACCGATGTGTGCCTGTTAACTACTTGCAGTCCCCTGTTTAGTTTAGTTTAGTTTAAGTTTATTTATTACCCAGGGACAGTGCACATTAATCAACATCTTCAGTTTCCACATCAATGTAAATGTGCCAGAATTAGCTAATGAGCTTGTTTTCATCTGTAGTCCCTGCCTACCATGCATGTCTTCATGGTGTGGGAGGAAACCAGAGTACCTGGAGGAAACCCACGCGAACACAGGGAGAACATGCAAACTCCACACAGAAAGGCCCCCTGCTGGGGTTCGAACCCAGGACCGTCTTGCTGTGAGGCAGCGGTGCTAACCACTGTACCACCGTGCCTGTTAACTACTTGCAGTCCACTGTCCCTTTCCCCCTTTTCACTGCCCTACAGACAGAGCGCTATAACGCTCTCCTTCTGGTGTAAACCACATAGATAGATAGACCAGAGCCAGAGTCTGTCACTCAGAATGGTGTGGACCACTGAAGACAAAAAACAAACCCTGAGGTAGTGCCTTGTCATCGGCCTGGAATCATCACATGATCAGCAGTATGACTAGCGGTGCAACATGTGCCATAACATCGAGAGCGTACGGCCCTTTCTTCTCGTGCTACGTGAATCCCAGAGGAGAAGGTTTCGTCCCCCAATGCTGTTCCACAATAACACAGAGGGGGAGACGGTCGGAGGATGTGGAAACTAGGACGGAGGCGTTTAGGAACACTGGCGCTCGTGTGTGTGTGTGTGTGTGTGTGTGTGTGTGTTGCGCAGGTTTCATGACATGAATATTTATTTCCGTTTTCAGGGACCTCCCGGGGACTTTGGGCCTAAGGGCATACAGGGACCTAAGGGGCCGCAGGGAACAATGGTGAGACTAACGGCGCTAATCCGGACCCGGAATACCTTATCTTATCTTAAAATGTCTTCCATTCTCATTCGGCCTCGTGGCATTTACCTTTTACCCCTATCTCACCCTATCTTTTCCACCTTTGTCCTGTTCTCTCCATCCCCAGGGCAGAGGAGGAGTGGTCGGCCAAATGGGGATCATCGGGCCCAATGGAGGCGCAGTGAGTAGTGGATACATTTAAGATCTCTCTCTCTCTCTCTATCTCTCTCTCTCTCTCTCTCTCTCTCTCTCTCTCTCTCTCTCTCTCTCTCTCTCTCTCTCTCTCTCTCTCTCTCTATCTCTCTCCCTCTCTCCCTCTCTCTATCTCTCTGTCTCTCTGTCTGTCTCTCTCTCTCTCTCATTCATCTGACTTCTTAACTTGTCTTTCACACACAGGGTCCTAGAGGAGATAAGGGCACGCGTGGAGAGACAGTGAGTTTGCCGTATATATTACAATACTCTTTTCATCCTCGGTTTTAACTGTTAGATGTTATATATTATACTGGAAAATGGGGGTTAATTGCTATAACAGTACTTTTTCTTGTCTTTCGTAGGGGTTTCAAGGACCGATGGTATGTTTGGATTTTTCCATTTTTTCTTTTCTTTTCATACTGATATTATAGAGACCATCAATATATCACTGTGAATCTTGTATTCATCATAAATACCCAGAGTGTTTTATTTCTGTATTTTACTATTTGATCTCATTCCATTTCATTGCATCATATAATTGTATTCTTTTTAATGTTTAATGTTCTTATTTACCTTACTGTACATTACCGTCTAACCCATTGTCCGTCTGTAGTGTGGTAGTTAAAGGGTTAACCTTCTGTAGTGTGGTAGTGAAAGGGTTAACCTTCTGTAGTGTGGTAGTGAAAGGGCTAACCCTTTGGCGTGTGGCGGCGAAAGGGTTAACCTTCTGTATTGTTGCAGTGAAAGGGTTAACCCTTTGGTAGTGTGGTAGTGAAAGGGTTAAAATCAACGTGTTTTCTCTTCATCAGGGGTTTCCCGGACCCCGCGGGCCCCCAGGACCTCCTGTAAGTACCCCCCCCTCCTGCATGAGAAACAAGTCAATATCAACAAATAATATAAATAGTACCTTGACTGGCCTGTCAGCACGCCTCCTAATGACCTCTTCTATCCCCCCCCCCCCACCTCTCTTATATCTCCCGCCTCCCTCTCTAGGGTCCCCCAGGTGTCCCTCCTTCATTTGTAAGTTGACCTCATCACGTCCCTATCTTCACAGTGCATGGTGTAGCGTGTAGCGCTCGTCTATAATGACACTAGTTATGGAACCAATAATCTTTTTATTTTTTTTTCATTAATCACTGTCACATGAAAACATGTTTGCACCAGATTTAGCAGAAGCTCATTTCCATCTGTAGTCTATACAAATCACATGAAATACAAACAGTACAAGAGTTCAAAATATACTTACACGTAAGAATGCCACACAACATGCACAGGACACACACAGCATAAACGATGCAAGATTTCAAAATACATACACGTAGAAATGCAACACAACATGCACATACACACACAGCACAATGCCAAACTCAACTATTCTTGATGCTTTAAAATACAAGACAGAATTAAAAAATCCAAAGTAAAAATTGTCCCTTGTGTAATCAATCTATATATATCTAAAATATACCCGTATATGTGTGTTTTTTAACTACCCACAACACAAATGTATGTATTAATGTACCTGTATGTGTGTGTGTTGGATCAGGCTCAATCTATGTGTCTGTTGTGTTTTCCCCCCCATTGCAACGCAGCAAGACGACGGTCTCCTATTGTTCGTGGATTCACTCCCCCCACTCAGGACTGAGGTCAGTGCTGCGAGGACGACGTCACCTTTTCTCCGCACGTTCTCCTGCGTCTAGCGATCAATCTGTCACCCGGGGGGGGGGATAAGGACATGAGACGATATTTATGTTGCGATCGTCTTGGGATGTTGCTTCGTGGAAAGTGACTTTGTTATAACTTGTTATATCCTGACAATCGAGGACAGACTATCTAATAGGTTGAAGCTAGAGGGGGGGGGGGGGGGGGGGCAGTTCTACCCATAAGGCAATGCTGCGTCTTCCTCATTTGAGATTCAGTGGTGGTGGGAACACTGAACTGTACTGCCACTTAGTAGACAGCGTGATGGGGGTCAGTCACCTCATTAGAGAATAAATCAGAGCCTCTAGGTGGCGCTATACACGTGAGAACGGTCAATTTCCCCTCTACGCATGACTCGAATGGCATTGTGCCACGAGGAACAGGCTACTTCACACAAGTACATACTCCATCTCTGTGATCTAGTACCAAACTCTTTGACTGCTCTCGCAAATCAATGTGTCAAGTCTGTGCCAACCAGGGGGTTGGGGACATTTTGTTTTTGGGGGAACTTCTCTTCCTGAATTAATTGATTTTGAAAGTGGATTGATAGCCACCCTGGTACAAGTTCATATTCACCTCTCTCTCTCTATATATATATATATATATTCTCTCTCTCTCTCCCCTCTCTCCGTCCTCCAGAATAAGCCAGCGATGGACCTGCCCATGCTGGACCAGGGCGCAGAGATCTATAAGACCCTCCACTACCTCAGTAACCTGATCCAGAGCCTGAAGAACCCGCTGGGCACCCGGGACAACCCGGCCCGCATCTGCAGGGACCTCCACAGCTGTGAACACAGGATGCATGATGGTGTGTGTTGTGTGTCGTGTCGTGTTGTGTTGTGTTGTGTTGTGTTGTGTCGTGTGCCCATCTGTGTCAGTTCCGTCTGACTGTCGGGGTTTCAAGATTCAAGAGATTTATTAGTCACATATACATTATACGAGACATGTAGTGAAATGAAGGTGGCCATGCCCGCCCTTGATTATGCAAAAGATACAAATAATAACAGAATAAAATAGAATAGTTAATAAAATAGACATGATAAAAAGTACTAAGATAAAATACAATACAATGCTAAGCTGGGGCGGCTGATTGGCGCAGTGGGCAAGGCGCTCGCCACTAACGCAGGAGACGCTGGGTTCGATCCCAGCTCTCGGCGTTGCTACCGGCTGGCCGGTCGTTCATGCTAACACAATTGGCAGTATTAGAGGGTGGGAAAGCCGGTGGGTGGGGATTGGACGTTGTGGACAGCGACTCCTACAGGTCGGTTGGGTGAAGCCGGTGCGGCGGAAGCAGGAAGTGACGGGGGCAGCGTGAGCCTCCCACGCGTTACTCCTCGCTACTGAGAGTTCAAAAGATGCGACAGGCTGCCTCCTCGTGTACCGGAGGGGACGCCTGATTGCTTTTACCAACGCGTTCGTGTTTCCGCGTCTCTGATTGGCCAGGTCATGTGACATGTACGCCCAATCGTGGGACCGCAAGTTTCTACACTGGTTAAGCTTAGGCGCTCTTTCGAAGTTGGTTAAGGTTAGAGTTTGTCTTAGAGCATGACGATAGAACGCCTGCCCTGATTCCAAACTCTAACCTTAACCAACTGCAAAAGAGTCGCCTAAGCTTAACCAGTGATAAACTAGGCGTTAGGTAGTTTGCAGGCTGTTCGACCCGGAAATAGGCACAGAACTTGTCGTCCCACGATTGGCACACATGTCACATGACCTGGCCAATCAGAGCGCAAAACGGGAACCCGGAAACATGAACGCGTTGGTAAAAGCATAGACGCGGAGGGGATACGTGATGCAAGGCTTCTGTCCTCACTACAGCCGACCAGTGGGAGGCATAGTCTAGCAACGTTCAAGACAGGGGAGGGAAGAATTGGATAATACGAAAAAGTTGGGATGGGAGAAAAATAGAAAAATGGGGAGAAAAAGTGGATACAAAAAAATAAAATACAATGCTAAGCTTACAAATTTAAAGGTAATGAGTCCTATATACACTACTATACAATATACTATACAATATACAGTTATACTATATATAACTATACTAGTATACTAGCTATACTAACTATACTATACAAAAACATAGTTATGTTTTTATTAATGTGACCTTTTCTTTTGTGTTTAAAGTGACCTGTAGTGTGTGTCTGAGTGCGTGCGTGCGTTTGTGTGTGTGTGTGTGTGTGTGTGCGTGCGTGCGTGCGTGCGTGTGTGTGTGTCTGTGTGTGTGTGTGTGCGTGCGTGCATGCGTGCGTGTGTGTGTGTTCATGTGTGCCTGTGTGTGGAGAGATCAGTGTTCAGTGTTCTGACGGCCTGGGGGAAGAAGCTGAGTCCGTTTCTATATGATCCCTATGACTCTGAGTGTATTGATTCACGTCTCTCTGTCTCTCAGGCACTTATTGGATCGACCCGAACCTGGGCTGCTCCTCGGACACGATAGAAGTCTCTTGTAACTTCACCAGCGGAGGACAGACCTGCTTGAAGCCAATCACAGTATCCAAGGTATATTTAACACAATCACAGGCCCCGCGGTGAAATGACTGGAACCTACATCATTTACAGAAACACTTCATTCACCAAACACAAGGAATGGGCAGGAATTTCCCCCAAATAAATGCAGACTTTCAACAATCTACAACAGGGTTCCCACAGACATTGCAAAATGAAATTCAAGGACTTTCAAGTACTTTTCTAAGCACTATTTTCCAGTTTAAAAGGGCATTTAAAAGGATACAATTCACTTTTAAATGCTGTTTTTTTATTGAAAAGAAAATCGGATCCAATATTTATGGCTTAAAACCAATTTCCGACAATTAGTTACACTTTAGATTAAAAAAATATATTTCTTAATTCAGAACTATTTTATCATGGATGAACAAAACTTTCACTGCGAACGGTTGATTTGAATTTCAATGACTTTTAAGCACCTTGTTTAAAAAAGAAATGTGCTGTTTTCAAGGAATTCCAGGCCTGGACTTATTTTTTTTGACAAAAAATCAAGCACTTTAAGCACTTCAAGGACCTTGTGCGAACCCTGCTACAAGCTTCACGGTTTGACAGACAGGCGATGACAGCAGGATAACTCCCGTGCAATACACATAGACGACGACACCGAACTATACACACTGTATATGTATGACTGACTATACATCTCCAAACATTTAGTATTATATACAAAGGTTTTGCATTAGGCTGTGGATGAAGGTGATGACTACTCTAGTAGGGGTGGGAATCGCTAGAGACCTCACGATACGATACTATCGCGATACTTGCGTCACGATACGATAGTATCGTGATACAAAATATATCGTGATATTTTGCGATTCTTTTATTTTCTTTTATTTTTTATTTATTATCTTTTTCAACTGCAAAGTAAAACTTTGTCAACATGTTTTATCTAATAAAATAAAGTTCAGTCTGTTCATCTCACTTCAATCATTTTTATTGCAGAACATGGTATTTTCTCAAGCAGACAGATGTAAACAATGTAATCTGTGTTGCATGTACCTGACAAACTGAACTGTTTGTATTACAGTCATATTCCATTTTTTTTATGAATAATTAAATATCGATACTTGGCGTCCCTGTATCGATACAGTATCGCCACGCAAAGTATCGCGATACTACTACTAATACTTTTTCCCCACCCCTACTGTCTAGCGGTATACCAGTGTATCATGAGGTTAGAGATACTGGATGGAGAAGTAGAATGAGATAGTTGTATACATTGTATACACAGCAACACGGTGGCACAGTGGGTATTAGCCTCAACCAAGGTACTGGCATTATAACTGGATTTGGTCCCTGGGTGCAGTGTCTGCCCACTGCTCCTAAATAGGTACCGTATTTATCTCCAGTGGAGTGGGTCAGTGGTCAACAGTGTCAAACTGTGGTTGTACTGGGCAGCTCCTAGTGGCCAACAGTGTCAGACTGTGGTTGTACTGGGCAGCTCCTAGTGGTCAACAGTATCAGACTGTGGTTGTACTGGGCAGCTCCTAGGGGTCAACAGTGTCAGACTGTGGTCGTACTGGGCAGCTCCTAGTGGCCAACAGTGTCAGACTGTGGTTGTACTGGGCAGCTCCTAGTGGTCAACAGTGTCAGACTGTGGTTGTACTGGGCAGCTCCTAGGGGTCAACAGTGTCAGACTGTGGTTGTACTGGGCAGCTCCTAGTGGTCAACAGTGTCAGACTGTGGTTGTACTGGGCAGCTCCTAGTGGTCAACAGTGTCAGACTGTGGTTGTACTGGGCAGCTCCTAGTGGTCAACAGTGTCAGACTGTGGTTGTACTGGGCAGCTCCTAGTGGTCAACAGTATCAGACTGTGGTTGTACTGGGCAGCTCCTAGTGGTCAACAGTGTCAGACTGTGGTTGTACTGGCCAGCTCCTAGTGGTCAACAGTGTCAGACTGTGGTTGTACTGAGCAGCTCCTAGTGGTCAACAGTGTCAGACTGTGGTTGTACTGGGCAGCTCCTAGTGGTCAACAGTATCAGACTGTGGTTGTACTGGGCAGCTCCTAGGGGTCAACAGTATCAGACTGTGGTTGTACTGGGCAGCTCCTAGTGGTCAACAGTGTCAGACTGTGGTTGTACTGGGCAGCTCCTAGGGGTCAACAGTGTCAGACTGTGGTTGTACTGGGCAGCTCCTAGTGGCCAACAGTGTCAGACTGTGGTTGTACTGGGCAGCTCCTAGTGGCCAACAGTGTCAGACTGTGGTTGTACTGGGCAGCTCCTAGGGGTCAACAGTGTCAGACTGTGGTTGTACTGGGCAGCTCCTAGTGGCCAACAGTGTCAGACTGTGGTTGTACTGGGCAGCTCCTAGTGGCCAACAGTGTCAGACTGTGGTTGTACTGGGCAGCTCCTAGTGGCCAACAGTGTCATTGATTGATTGAACACTTTATTAACAGATTGCAGAATGGGTACAATACAGTACGGCTCAATACAAACAACTGCTACGAGGATGCAGACCAGAAAAATACTTTTGTCTTGTTTACATCAGGGTCCTCCATTTTCAATTCATCAGGACATTTATGACATACAAGACATACTAATATACAGTACTGTGTAAGAAGAAAAAAAAAGATCATAAGAAAAATATATACATCCGAAGGGGAAGAAACTGTACATTGGAGGGGGTTGGGTGGGTGGGGGGGGGGGGTGGGGGGTGGGGTTTTTTGGACATTTACCGGGGCCAATTTCTAATTGCAGCCACCCGTAGGTGCTCTGTAGTATATGTAAATGTTTGTAGTGTGTAGCACTTTGTAGTACATGTTTGTAGTATGTAGTACTTTGTAGTATATGTAAATGTTTGTAGTATGTAGTACTTTGTAGTACATGTAAATGCAAATGTAGTTTTCTCTATTTTTCTCCAAGTACAAAGTAAAAAAAACAAAAAGGTAACCCTAGCCGTGTTCTGATTGGTTTGAACAGCTAGCGATCAGCGTGGGGCGTGTCCAGATGAACTTCCTGCACCTGCTGAGCTCCGAGGCGGTCCAGCATGTCACCATTCACTGCCTGAACGTCGCCGTGTGGAGGACGGCCGAGGGCCAGCCGCCTGCCCAGGGGGCCGTGAGCTTCAAGGCCTGGAGCGGGGAGACCATCGAGGCGGGGGGCGAGCTGGAGCCACACGTCATAGAGGACTCCTGCTGGGTAGGACTTCAACCTTCAGCTGTCAACAGTGATGGATAGAGAGTGACTCGCTCACAGAGCCCTCTGGCAAGGGGAGGGATTCACTCCAGAGGGCCCTGCAGTGTGCTGTCTATGTGCTGTCAGAACCAGATCTCAGGATCACAGTCTTTATTAATAATAATAATAATAATAATAATAATAATAATAATAATAATAATAATAATAATAATAATAATAATAATAATAATAATAATAATAATAATAATAATAATAATAATAATAATAATAATAATAATAATAATAATAATAATAATAATAATAATAATAATAATAATAATAATAATGTATTTATTTATTTATTTATTTGTATGGCACCTTTCATACATTGCAGCCCAAAGTGCTTCACGGCAGACACAAAATAGACATAGGCATAAAATGTTGGCACAATTATAGATAGGCACAGCAGAGAATTGACATTAAGAACCTTCCCTGAAAAATGTTAATAAATTAAAATCTATGACGAATAATAAGAGATACAATTAAGAAAAGATTGTAGTAGATTTCTGTCATTAAAATCTATAAAAAAAAGGATTGTGATAGATTTCTGTGTTAAAATGTCCAAACCCCAAGAGGGGTTCCTGCACAGGCCCCGCCCACCTCCAGGGTCTGAGGCCCCGCCCACCTCCAGGGTCTGAGGCCCCGCCCACCTCCAGGGTCTGAGGCCCCACTTGTATTGTTGGGAATCGTGCAAAAATAAAAGCAATGCGTAAAGTGCAGACATAGAATCAGTATAGAAATAGACTGAATAAGAGCAGTGCAATACAATAGACATAAACTAGCATAGAATTAGCTATAGTAAATAGAATATAGTAAAATAGTACAATAGTGCAGTGCAATAACAATTTTCTCATCGACAGTACAACAATCACAGTCTGGATGCAATGAGTCCATGCAGCAGTGTATTATAAGGCTATGGTGAAGAGCTACGTCCCTAGCTTACTTTTGAAAATATTTAGAGATCTAGCCTCCCTAATGTCCACAGGTAGGGTCTTGGTCTTCCATAGCTTTGGTAATAATAATTTCCTTTTGGCTCTGGTTGGGAACCCTCAATCAACCAGTAGTAGATGATCGTAACCAAAGCAATGGCACTGGTGGATATATCTTAGGTCAGAGATAGGCTCACACTCCGAGTTGGTGCATTGCTTTAAGTCCCCTGTTTTGAAAATGTCCCAACTTTTATCAAAAGCACAATTCCCAAACAGACTAATTATCCCGGTCTGCACTGCTCTCACATCAACACATGCACGGCTCCACTTAACATTTCCCCCCCCCCCCCCCCCGCGCCCCACATGGCTCCAGTGCTGCGGTAACATCTTCCCCCCGCGTGGCTGCAGTGCTGCGCTGTGGTCGGGACACGTTGCTCCGCTCAGCCAGAGGGCTCTGGTACTGAGTCAAACACAGAGCAGGGAAGTGATGAAACTGATCCCAGGGCTGCTCTGGAGGACGCCTCCTAACCAAACAGTCATCCAACACCTTTCACTACCACACTATAGAAGGTTAACCCTTTCACTACCACACTGTAGAAGGTTAACCCTTTCACTACCACACTGTAGAAGGGTAACCCTTTCACTACCACACTATAGAAGGTTAACCCTTTCACTACTACACTATAGAAGGTTAACCATTTCACTACCACACTACGGATGGTTAACCCTTTCACTACCACACTACAGATGGTTAACCCTTTCACTACCACACTACATACTGGTAACCCTTTCCTTTCACTACCACACTAGAAGGTTAACCCTTTCACTGCCACACTATAGACTGGTAACCCTTTCACTACCACACTATAGAAGGTTAACCCTTTCACTACCACACTACAGACTGGTAACCCTTTCACCACCACACTACAGACGGGGTTAACCTACTGCAGTGTGGTAGTGAAAGCGTGAACCTACTGTAGTGTGGTAGTCAAAGGTTCAACCGTCTGCAGTGTGGTCATGAAAGCGTTAACCCTTTTGTAGTGGTAGTGAAAGGGTTAACCAGTGGCACTCACTGTATAGTTGTGAATGCCATCCTCGGTGTGAGACATTAAACCGAGGCCTCAACTAAGGCCGTTAACCTTTCACTACCACACTACAGAAGGTTAACCTTTCACTACCACACTACAGACGGTTAACCTTTCACTACCACACTACAGAAGGTTAACCTTTCACTACCACACTACAGACGGTTAACCGTCTGTAGTGTGGTAGTGAAAGGGTTAACCATTTGTCGTGTAGCAGTGAACCGGCTAACCTTCTGTATTGTCACAGTGAAAGGGTTAAAAGTTGGTAGTGTGGTTTGGTAGAGTGGTAGTGAAAGGGTTAAAAGTCCCTATGAGTAGAATTTCCAACAATAATACGTCATATCAGATCATTATTGTCAGATTAGTTGTGATCGTAGTAAACAAATGAGACCATTGCCGAAGAACAATCGGTAGCCTAGTTCTCATGCTAAACCCCATTGCTTCCTGTTGCCAAGGAGACGTTGTCTTCTGCCCCCCCCCCCCCTCCCCACGAGCAGCTCCCGCATGGGATTTGTTTTGAAGAAGCGAGGAGAGGGTTAACAGCCCCTGCTAACCGTGAACACAAAGTTGTTTTTGTTGATGAAGCAGGTTTTTGGGGGGGGGGATAAGCTGATCCGTAGAACTGCCGACACGGTGGAACACAATATAAATACAGAATAGAAGCTTCCAAATGGACTTCTTGTGGCGTCGTCACTTCTCCTCGCTCTCATCGTGTTTCTGGTCCTGCCGCGGCATGGCGCTTGAATTGACAACGAGAGAGCAGAGTATTGCCAGAAAGCTTTGCAGAAGTTGCTTGTTTTTAGCTCCGAGGACGAGCACCATTAGAAGTAAAATGTGATTTTAAGCATCAGTATGCACAGACTACTTGTGATTAAATAACAGATGTGTATTTCAGTATGTGGCGTAAAACTATGACATTTTCTACAGAATTATTTAAAGGGTTGTTTGAATATCTTTCAGTTCAAGAAAATGTATAAAGAAAGAACAATTCAACTTTATGAAGTTGAGGGGTAATAGCTTTTTTGTGATGTTATTGTAAGTATTGATTGTAATTGACAGACCATCTATTGTTTATTGTTTTGAGCAAAATCAGATTTTCTTCTCCCTGCTCCTTTTCACTCGTGGAATGTGCATATTGAGAGGTGCTTTGATTATGTTTATGATTTTTTTTTTATGGAACTCTACATTACCATGAACGGAACAAATACAAATGAAATGAAATGATACATTGATGTTAAAATCCTACACGTAGGGCCTTTATAAATAAAAACAAAAACAGGGTGTATATCTATCACGTCCCAAACATCAAGGCCACCTTATAATCACCCCTCTCCTTAACCCTTTCACTACCACTCTACCAAAGGGTTAACCCTTTCACTGCAGCAATACAGAAGGTTAACCCTTTTACTGCCACACGGCAAATGGTTAACCCGTTCACAACCACACTACAGAAGGTTAACCCTTTCACTACCACACTACAGAAGGTTAACCCTTTCACAACCACACTACAGAAGGTTAACCCTCTCACTACCACACTACAGAAGGGTAACCCTTTCACAACCACACTACAGAAGGTTAACCTTTCACTACCACACTACAGACGGTTAACCTGATATAATAATAATAATAAAACAACAATAAAACAAGCAACACAAACAGTTAAAATAACACATCAACCATAATGTGAACCTCAGGAAGAATAGCAGCTGCCTCGTGTTAGCGGCTAACTAAGCGCACGTCTTATTAGAACATTTGACCCGTTACTGGACTAAAGAGATCCCTCTCCTCCTGTTGTTGTTGTTTCAGATGAAAGACGGCCGTTGGCACCAGACCCATTTCGTGTTCCACTCCCTGGACCCCACCCTGCTCCCCGTCACCAACATCTACCGCCTCCCCGAGAACAGCCTCCCGGGCTCCCACTACCACCTAGAGGTGGGGCCCGTCTGCTTCCTGTAAAAGGGCCGCTGGTGCGAGTGTCTTCTGTGTGTGCGTGCCTGCGTGTGCGCGCGTGTGTGTGAGTGTGTGTGTGTGCAGGGACGGACCCTCACCCCCCCCCCCTCTCCCCGGATGACACCCACCCCTCCCCCCACGCAGGTGAGGTGACCGGAGCAGTCCCCTCCTCCCTCACCCACCCACCCACCCCACGAGCACTGTCCAAGAGGGACCCACACCCCCCCTGCCGCCCTCCCTCCCCCACGCATAAAACCCCCGCCTCCCGCCCACCAGCCGCCTCCCATCGGACTGCAGAAACAGAGGGAGGGAGGGAGGAGGCCCCCGGGGAGCCTGTGGGGAGGGGGGGGGGGGGCAATAACAAGGAGGAGCTCGAGGAGGAGAGCTGGCGGAGGAGCACGGGGGAGTTCTCGCACTAAATAGCTCCTCGACGAAATGGGCGACGGCTTCTTCGAGCTCTTTTCAAAAGGAGGATATCGCCCTGTTTTACCAAGCCGCGAGCAGCCCCGCTTGGGAGGAGGAGCAAGGCGGTACGATGCCACGCGATCTCTCTGGAACAATGCGATGTGTGAAGGGAGACCAAGGCAGAGTCAATAATTGCCGCGTCCCCGACCAGCGGACTTTATTGTAACTTATTATACTGTGTGTCCTTTTTTTTTTTTTTTTCTGGAAATACCAAGGAGACACATTCTGTCAAAAGAGAAGAATTTTAAGTAAATTGAGAACAATTAAATGTACATATATATGTATGCTTATTCCTTACCTTTTATACATGTATATCTTTATGTAAAGAAATCAAATAATCTTCAAGTGCAATAGAAAATGAGAAGATAATTTTATATTCTAAACGTGTCAGATGATATTGAAGGCTATTCAGGGTGTGCCTGTTTTAATTTGTGCCTTTGGTGTTCGTTTACTCTCTCTCTCTCTCTCTCTCTCTCTCTCTCTCTCTCTCTCTCTCTCTCTCTCTCTCTCTCTCTCTCTCTCTCTCTCTCTCTCTCTCTCTCTCTCTCTCTCTCTCTCTCTTGCCCATGTGAATTTGGACAGGCGGACTCAGAGCTCATCTTCTTTTAAATTAGCCTAACGCTCACGTCTAACGAGCGACGGCCCAAATAGGAGGCTAAGTCTCTCTCCATATATGCAAATCAATGGCAGGCCAGTCAACTCACCATAAAATAAATATGAATCCACAAACGTACACAGTTATACTTAAAGGGAAATTCCACTGCAGAGCTGTGTAAACGACACAAGTAATTTGTCGCTGTTCCTCAGCATAGGATAGTGAAACAATCAAGCCTATCCGATCGTATCCAGAGATATTTGACGGAATCACTGCGTGTCCGCGGATAAGGAAGGACTATGAGTGGGCGTGAAGCTTCAAAAGATAATCCGTGTGGCATGGAATGTACCTATGACATCACTTTACGCAAGTAATCCACATTTTGCAAGGATGATAGTGTTAAACCAGAATACTCTCTGTTCAGCAGTACTAAATAATGATAGAAAACCTCTGGCTCTACTACGTGAGCTAAATGTGGTTTTGCGGTGGAGTTTCCTTTTAATGTGTGCCGGCATTTTACACGGAGACGCTCCCTGCATTGAATAATCCCCACACACCTGTTCTCCACACATTATCAAATTGGGTACGTTTTAACTAACTAATCTTGACTTCTCGCCAATTACCGGAGATTGCCCCCCGTCTTTAACTATTTGTTTTCCGTTCGTAGGTGTATACGGTGTGTGTTTTAGCTGATCTCAGCTTACGTTACTAAACTGCCATTGATGTTGAAAAGGAGTGTAAAATACTCCATGAGACTTGAAGGTTGTTTTGAAAGTCGCTAGATGTCGGTAACTGACCCTTTTGAGAACCGCTGAGTGGTTTTACTTTCACTAACACTCTACACTACAAGCCCTATAGGGAGGTGTAGTCTGACGTCATTGGTTGTTCGACCCGTATAGGGATTCATCATTGGGAAAATGGATTATCGGCTATTGTAACAATTCTGCCGCATGGGAATTGAAAAGCTTTCCATTATTGCACAAATTTAGTTCCCTTCTATCACTAACATTATTGTTTAAGCATTTTTGGTTGAAATCAAATTTGGCAATTTCTTTTTATGATTAATTGTGAATATTTTCATGTTGAGCTATAGATTGTGGATGAATAAGCACAGAAAGGTACACCATGCCAATGTTAATGCTTTATTTGATTTGTTTTAAACGAGACGATTTAGAAATGGGCAATGGGGAAATACATTGCGTTGGACAGAGGGTGGAACACGAAAAACGGCATTGACGTAACCACTACACCTCCCTATATCGGACCTGTTATTGTCTCCAGGTTGCTGCGTCAATTTGAATGGCTTGCGGCAGAGTACTACAGTAACATTAATAGCAGATGTAAAAGTGCAGTGGTTTTCACAAGGGTGAACTGTACCTATGCCTAGCGACTTTCAAGTTTCATAGAATATATATGAATTGATGTTTCCCCGCCACTTTGGAGTGGGATCAAGTCAGGCCTTTAGACACTTATTCTAAGTGAGGAATTCTGTGGGGGAAACTGATCGTGGACCAGCGCCTCTGGCGTTCACCACACAGGCCCGGTGTTCTCTCCTGAACTAGAAACTGACCCTGGACCAGCGCCTCTGGCGTTCACCACACAGGCCCCGGTGTTCTCTCCTGAACTAGAAACGCTTACAGGTGAAGAGTTTAGGAGATAGTGGGTCTTGAAGAGTCAGATTACAGCTCTCTCTCTCTTTTTTATTATCATATCCCTCTCTCTCCAACACCTGGCAACTTACCTGAGGTGCTAAGTAAGTTGCCTAAAGTGCTAAGTAACTTACCTGAGGTGCTAAGTAACTTACCTGAGGTGCTAAGTAAGTTGCCTAAAGTGCTAATTAACTTACCTGAGGTGCTAAGTAACTTACCTGAGGTGCTAAGTAACTTACCTGAGGTGCTAATTACCTGAGGTGCTAAGTAACTTACCTGAGGTGCTAAGTAACTTACCTGAGGTGCTAAGTAACTTACCTGAGGTGCTAAGTAACTTACCTGAGGTGCTAGCCTGGTGCTCTAATAACACCACTCTTGTTACAAACACATCCAGACTACATGCATGTTCAGAGGACTACAAGCTCCACGTTGCCATAATATAGCTTCCATGATCCACTCTCACAGCAATTTCTCTGTCAGAAATACGTGTTTATCTAATCGAATCTAATTGCTGAAAAGAACATATCTGTTCTTCATTCAAACCACATTTTTCTTCTATACTGCAACTCATGAAGGTGCCTATGCTAAGGGAATATATTTTAGAGATAACTGTTAAAAAGAAGAAAAAAAAAACAGATTTCTCATTTTGTATCCATTTATAAGTGACAGGGTTTGAAGTATTTAAAATAAATAAAAAATAAAAAATTTAATTTTCTCTTTCTCTGTACAAAGCCCCAGAGCTGTAAGTAATATCTTTAGAAACACAACTAGTGGAGATAGTTTTAATAAAATAAAAAAATATAAATAATAAAATGCCTTTACGATGTTGTTGTTGTTGTTGTTGTTGTCGATGTTGTTGTGGTTGTTGTTGAACACAATGTGTATAATTATGCAAGCCGTGCTGTATACAATGGATCCCCTCTTGCTAATTTAATGTTATTTAATGTTGTAAACGTGGTTGCCGACCGAGCAAGGTTCTCTTTGTCTAAGCAATAACTACTCTCTCTTTCTCTCTGATAACCTTTATGTATCAGTTTGCCCAACTGGTCTTGGAGTTTATAGATTTTTATTTTATGTGTAAATTTGGGGCTCCAGAGAACAAATTTATTGCAATGTTTATTGTCTTTTATTTTGTAAATTTTTTGTTTGTTATTTTTTTGCTTTTTCGTTTCTGTTTTTTATTTTATTTTATTTTATGATAATCAACAATGTACTGTACCGGAACTCTGTTCTATGCTATAACTTGTGTTTTAAAAGAAGAGTATGCAAATATGTGAACATCTTTTCTTTTTTTCTTTTCTTTTCTTTTTTTATCAGTTGCAGACATTAAAAATGAGCTAAGAATACCTCACATTTTTTTATACACATCTGGGAGCAAACTCTTTCTGGTGCCTTTTACAAGTAAAAACCTGTTTGGAAATTATCAGCCAAATATGTCATGAACCCCATTCCAGTGCCTTCATACTTCATGTGTCATGTTACCCTTTCTATTTGTTCAATGTTCACTGCTCAGTTGTTCAATAAATACTTTGAATCTGTGTGTGAACCATTGATTTTAAACCATTTGGAATGCTTACATACCCCCAATAAAAAAGAAAACATTGTCTATATTCTGCTGTGTCCCTGTGTGTCCACTGGGGGGCATTGTTGCTCTGTCAATGCTTTGAACAGCACGTGGGGGGGGGGGGTATTTTCCATAAAGTTCCTAATTGATCATCACCACACATAGTAAAGTGTTTATATCCTGTCTCTTCCAACATGACATTGTCATCAGCAGAGAGAGCATTAGTAGTCATTGAAAAATGTGATGGACATAAAAAAAATAAAAAATGCACTGACATTAAGTTTCAAGTTTCTTTAATAGTTGTCATACAGAAGTACAGAATACTTTTATACAAAATGCTTCTTACTGTTACGCTCCAGAGACTGTGCTAGACAAGATAAGTATCAAATAACATAGTATAGCATGTAAATTAGAAGTAGAAAATGAGGTCACAGTGTTCAGTATAGACATATGTACAATGTTCGATGCAGAATAGACGTAACTGAGTTACCATATAATATACAATACTATGCAGTGTACTAATATACAATACTATATAGTGCAAAGCAGAATTGGGATGAGGTACAATTTAGGTACAATTTACAGTAAGGTGTACGAGTTGTAGTGCAAATCCTTTATCAATACATATAAAGTGTGGGGAGTGGGTGCTACAGTGTGTTTGTTTAAAGTGAGTGTGTGCATGTGGATGTGTGTGCTATGTGCGTTTGATGGTTGTTGTGTAGTGTTCATTGTTCGTTGAGCAGCCTGATGGCCTGGGGATAGAAGCTTCTTCTGAGTCTTTCTGTGCTCGCCTTGAGACTCCGGTATCGCTTGCCTGACCGCAGCAGTTCAAAGAGGCAGTTGTTCGGGTGACTGGAGTCCTTAATGATTCTCTTAGCCTTGCCCCTGCACCGCTTGTTGTAAATGTTCTGGAGGGTGGGGAGCCCCCCTCCAATTGTGCGTTCGGCTGAACGTGTCACTCTTTGTAGTCTGCTTCGGTCTTGTGCAGTGCTATTCCCAAACCAGGAGGTGATGTTGCCAGTCAGGATGCTCTCTATTGTACATGAGTAGAAGTTCTTAAGGATCTTCTGACTGACTTGGAACTTCCTTAGGCGCCTGAGGAAGTAGAGGCGTTGTCGTGCCTTCTTCACAACACTGTCAATGTGTGTGGTCCATGTCAAGTCCTCGGATATGTAGGCTCCGAGGTACTTAAAGCTGTTCACTCTCTCAACCGGTGCCCCGTCGATGCTGAGGGGGCTGTAGTCCTTGACCCCCGACCTCCTGAAGTCCACAATCATCTCCTTTGTTTTGCTGACGTTCAGGGAGAGGCTGTTTTCCTGGCACCATCCCGCCAGGACCTTGACCTCTTCCAGGTAGGCCCTCTCGTCGTTTGCAGAGATCAGGCCCACCACCACTGTGTCGTCAGCAAATTTGATGATTGTGTTGCTACTCCGCTGAGCCACACAGTCGTGTGTGTACAGGGAGTAGAGGAGGGGACTCAGAACACAGCCCTGGGGGGCCCCTATGTTGAGGGTGATGGATGAGGAGGTGCAGTTGCCTGCTCTCACCACCTGGGGTCTGCCCGTCAGGAAGTCCAAGACCCACTGGCAGTGGTCATAGTTCAAGCCCAGGTCCCTGAGCTTGGCTATGAGTTTGGAGGGGACTATGGTATTGAATGCCGAGCTGTAGTTGATGAATAGCATTCTCACATAGTTCATTATACATTACATTATACATTACATTACATTATAGCGACCAAGTCTCAATCAAATTTAATGACTGGAGTGGGGCCTGGAGATGGCATGTTCTATCTACCTGAAGAGGTCTAAGACATTAACTGTACGGTGTTATCACTTGTTGTTGTTGTTATTATTGTTATTATTATTACTATTATTTAGGGATGACCCCTATTAGTCGAATAGTCGACTAATCGGTCGAAAGGAGCCGTAGTCGACTGTGAAAAGCCCCTAGTCGAATACAAAAAAATATATATATATATTTTTGTATCATTCTTCCCTAAAGAAAAGAGGCCTAGAAGTGTGGCTAGCGCTAATGGCACGCATACCAGAGGCTAACTGCCTAAGAAAACAGGCACAGAGGCACTGAAAGAGGATTTCACCCATCTAATGAACACACTAGACTAGACAAATATCAAGATGTATCCATCAGTGGACCAATTGCATGCTTTTGCAGAGGACAAGAAGCCTTCAGTCGACTCCTTCAGACATTAAGCACCCCCACAGCCCAAATGGAATGATAAAAAATATATATTTATAAGTCATTCTACAGAAACGCACACTTTTCTGTCCCCAGCCTTTGCAGAAAGCATACACTTTAAACAGACTTTGTAGTCACATTTAATTTATATATTTGAATAATGTAAAATGTTCTTTGAACAATTATACCTATTTGAGGCAAGAATTGGGCAATATTTGTTTTTAATCAATTATATGAAAGAAAAGTGCTTGTCCCCAATGTCATGTATTGAGGTTTAGGGGCATATTTAGAGTTTACAAATATATTTCTCTCCCATTTTAAATGCAAGAATGTATACACCACTATCACATGTATGAAGTGGCCACTGGCTACCATAAAAAAATTAAATACCAACTAAATATTATAAATAATAGTCACTGGTATGGCCTATTTTTTAAGAAGATATCAATACTCAATAATCAATACAAATTGATTAAATTACATATTTTTGTGAGTTTAGCATGATTAGCAACATGTGGTTTGAGGTACTGTAGCTGCCATTTTGTAAAATACAGATTTCATGAAAATGGTCACTGGTGTTACTGCTCTTCAATTAACGTTAGGTTATGACTATAACCAAGTTCTGTTAGTATAGCGACGCTCGGCATCGCTCTCTGCACTATCTCGCATACGTGCACGCGCACTGAATAAAGACCACAATGTACCTTTAATCCCAATATTTGTCTGACCACACCCCTATCAGCTTACCCATATAAGCAGGGGTGGGGCCACCCACTCTCCTCCTTCCCAAGCTTTCGCCACAAGGCGAGGTCAAAGGCTGCAGCGGCGTCGGATGCCGAGCGTCGCTATACTAACAGAACTTGGTTATAGTCATAACCTAACGTTCTGTATCGTATCGCTCTCGCTCGGCATCGCTCTCTGCACAAGGGAGGCCGAGCGAGAGCCAACGGCCGACAAATACACCCCGCTGACAGCCCCCCACAAACCATCAGAACAGGGAGGGCCGAGCCCCCCCGACCCACCCTAATGGCGGGCACCCCCCCTATTAGGGGCTTCACGGGAGGGCGACGGACCCGACCGTGCGAAGAGGCACTCAAGCAACTCAACGCACAGGGTGAGCAGACCGTGGCTTGACCCCACGACTACACACACGCACAACCCGCATGCCACCCGGGAACGAACGGAGGAACAACCTCGTTACTGCCCCCAGAATCACGGGGTCAAGGGCAAACCCAACCCCGTGGCAAGGCCGTAGCAGCGGAGCACGAAGGAAGACCCAGACCCACCAAAAGGACTGGACTCCCTAGAATGGGGGCCCGGAGAAGTCCATGATGCCAGCATCAAGACCCCACCAGGTGGGCACGTAGTGCCCCGCCCCCCACATCGCCAGCGTATTCGGACAAAGGCCCCTCAGTTACTGCACCTGGTATTCCCAGGCGGAATCCCATCCAAGTACTAACCAGGCCAGAACCTGCTTAGCTTCCGAGATCGGACGAGATCGGGCGTGTTCAGGTTGGTATGGCCGTAAGCCGAGCGGGCCCCGTCCCCCCAATAGTACACCGCCTGGCACACTGACCCTGCAGAACAGGCAGTCAGCATGGCCGTAAGCACACAAAAAAGGATAACCAACGGAAGCAGGCAGCGCACCGGGGAAAAACCAGGCAACAGGCTGTTAACCCTAGCCTGGAGACTGCGGACGAGACAGGCGCCAGAGGGGACAGCTGAACACAGCCGCCCCGGCGGAAGGAGCGTAAGCTGGCGGTGTTGCATGACCAAGCCTCCATTTAAAAACCCCCACCCAGAGGGGTCGAGGCAGAGAAGGCTGACACGATTGGCAGACGTCATGAACGTGCAGGGGCACCCTCAAACGGTGAACCCGGGAGTTGACACTGCTCCAACACACCAGGGAATCAACCACCTCGGTGTTACCCAATGCGGTGGTTGTTCCTATAACCCCTCAAGAAAAAACTCCAAAACACACCTGCGGGTATACACCGGCTATACCGCAGTACAAGTGTTTCAGTTTCCAAAAAGGGTTAACCCAGGCCTACGGGTCGCAAACATCACTTCGGACCGGGCCTGGCGGTACGGGAAGCACAGGGTCACCAGAGGAGGTCAAAAAACCACCCCCACAGGCCCCTCTTCGCCATGCGTGAGAGAGGAGCGAAAAATAATGGAGAACCAGCCCCTAAGCACACCGTACCTGGTATTCCCCGGCGGTCTCCCAACCAAGTACTAACCAGGACCAACCTGTGTAGCGGCCGAGATCCGACGAGATCGAGCGCGTACAGAATGGCATGGCTGTAAGCCATGACGACAGTGCTGAGTAAAAACATACCCAACCAGGGTCTCCATAGCGCTTAACCCTGTGACACCCAGACCGACCTGGCATTTTTCCCCCTGAAAAAAGCCCAAGTCCCTCAGGGTACCAGAACAGCAGATCTGCATCCCCGGCGGACAACGGGTTCAACTGATCTGGACCAGCGTGACCAGAACCAGTCCCGTGCCCTAACCACGCCGACATGCCTACTCCAGGAGAAGGGCAGATATGCGTGTTGATCTTAACATGAAAAGAAGGCGCCACCCAGACGTTCGGACGAACCGCGCCTGGTGGCCCACCCCAAGGGCGTGAGACCCCACCACATATGTTCAGATCCATCCCGTCATCATCCCCCAGACATGAACGAGAATCCGTCGACAACCCACCCAGGTCATGGGATGTGGTCGTCGGAAGAGGAAAAACCCCCATCTCAGTAGCTTTATAAAAACGCTGTTTCAACCACAAGCAACCAAGGCGTGCCAGTCAATCGCCTGTTTACAGCGAGCTAGCACTATACGTGCGTCGGGACACACCCCCATCAATGAACAGGCTAATTAGACCTGTCATTGAATCCCCAAGGCGCCCAGGGGAACGACAAGAGGGGTGTGACACTCCCTAACTCCAACACTTCTGGAATAGAAAGAAGGAAGCATCAACAGTATGTATCCCAGTCTACACAGCCGGGGTAAAAAAATTTCACATTTTTACATCCCACCACCCTCCCATAGGAAAGAGACGGGGATCCCCAGAGAGACTTCCCACGCGAGCTGTACAGATTGAAAAGAATATATTGCACCTTGAGCCATGTAAAAAACTGGTTTTAGGGCCTCCGGGGAAGAGGCACTGAACCCATACACACTCAATAAACGAATTGAATCGAATATACATACAATAGAAAAGGACCCTTCTAGAGGGTCCACTCACTTTGACAATCTGAGGAGGAAGGCTCTGTACTCTGATGGAGGCTTCCTCACATGGAAGAAGGAGTCCGAACTCACAGAAGGCCTGAATAGGCGCTTGGTGAGGAGGAGCCCTGACCACCCCCCCTGAAAACAGATCCATCACATGGACCTGAACAGCACACGGAAGTCCTACCAACAGAGACGCGCACGGTGACGTACTCTATGGCGGGGGAATTCCTGCGGTGCACACGCCCAATATACCAGGCCGTGGGACCAGGAACTCCCTCCCCCCCCCCCCCCCCCCCCCCCGTAACGTGCCGAACCGCCACGTGACGGGAACCTTGAAGGACAGGGGGTGTACCCCTGACCGACAGAACAATGGGGAGAGGAAAGGTTACCAGTTCACCCCTTTACGACCCCACACCCATGATACGATGTAACGACAAAAAGAGAATATGACACAGTCATAGTCAGCTCTATGAAGCGTTTCACAGCTCCACACAGCGCATGAGCTAACCTGCTATCTGATTTTTACTAAGGAAAAACACAGAATAGAGAGGGCTCTAAGAACCCCGGTCCAACATACACATGTGCTTCTGTGGCCAGTACAACCCAGTTGTAGGTCACATGACACACACAACCCATCATCACCTACAAAAAATGGCAAAAACACTCAACAGAGGAACGCCGTTTTTTTCACAATGAGAGAATACATCATTCTTGATTAGTATCGACCACAGGCCTTGCTAAGCACACATGACAGCAACCAAACCAATTTCCCTTTAGGAAATAAGTTTCTCCAGCAGATTTAGCACAACCTCAGCAATCAAGCTAAGAGTTACATCGTATCCCTACCACACAAAAGACACAATTAATGCACAACATGTCTGACAGGAGGATGAAAAAGTCCCCAGGGAACCGGGGGGGAAAACACAATCCTCCTATTTTACCCTCAATACGGCCAGTTAAAACAGGAAAACCTGTTAATGTGTGAACACACTGTTCATTGTCATTACAGTCTGAGAAAGAACATTCTTTTACTCACTTGTCACCAAGCATAGCTTCATAGGTTAGTTACCTTAGTTGTGAGCATATAAACACCATGATGTTTCTCACACAACAACCAGATCCGATTTGCACGGAGAAGCTAACTGCCAGTGACAAAAAACAGCTCACACATAACCCGCAACGTATCCTAAATGCATTGCAACAACACACGTTTTGGGAAAAAACACCGTTATTCACAATACACTTAGCAAAGTAAAACCAGAAGACGTGTTATGAGGTCTGGTCAACCCCGTACCTACCCGGAACGCAGATCAGCGAAGTGCAGTCACAGACACCGTAGGAAACACAGCCGCTCCTGTGTTGTCCGAACTGGGTAGCGTCACCGCCCCAACCCGTACTACAGTCCCCCGTTGATGCAACCTTGCCGTCCAGGCTCAGGGCAGGGTCGACGAAACATCCCCTGTCAAGGATGACGTCGCGGTCAAGAGTGTAAAACATGTTAAAATCAAAGCACGTTCAACAGAATAGCCTAACGACGCACGCGATCAGAAGCGAGCTCACGGCGGCGCGCGAGAAGCTAAGCTACCCCGCGCCAGCCATGGCCCATAGCAGCAAGCTAACGTTACCTAGCGACCACGACATGCTAGCCCCGCAGCTAACAGCTGACTGGCTAATAGTAGGCCCTAAGCAGGCCATGCAGCGATCCAGCAGGCTAACGCAGCAGTTAACAGCTGACTGGCTAACCGTAAGCTATGAACATGTAAACAATGACATAACACTCACCCAGACAGGCCGCCGTTCTGAACCTCTCCTCACTTTTTAAGAGAAAAGAGAAAACAAGATGTCAACACCGCTTCACAACGGTGACTTTACCACATCCGACGGAATCAGCACAGTACCAACTGGCCTGTGTAGCTGACTTTGAACATGAATCTGCCGCTATCGCACATTACATGCACATATCCCCTCGTGAAGGAATACTCTCATTTGGATATGAAAGATGGGGCCTTAACACGGTGACAGAGAGAATCCACTCGTCCAGAACACACAGGGATCACCAGTGTCAATGGTCGCGGCCCACTAGTTAAAACTATAATGGTCTTCAGACCAAGGCCTTCTGTCGCCTAGGTGGCTAAACAAAGGACCCTAGCCTGGGGCCGGTTTCCATAAACTTTGTCAAGTAGCCCCCATAGCACTAACAGACAAGTGGAGCCCGCCAGCAAACACTACTCACCCAACCTGGAACGCACTGCTTCTCACAACAGCGGCATGTCCGACAGTTCAGCTGTGGCCTGACAGGTTTCACCCCAACAAACACAGCAAGGAACTGCAGTTGAGAAGCATGCAGCGGCGTGCTCCCAATACGAAAACCGGTGGAGGGTTTTTAGAATGATCATCATCTTCCAGACACTCCAGTACGAAGACAATATCGCCGTATTTTCTCGAAAATAGTGAGAGAGAAAATAAAGATATGATGTCAACGTATCCTTGTTTCCCAAAGCTGCTCCTAAACCTTTCTTCCATCATGGTGTCAAGTGTGGGGATCTACCGAGGCACTTCTTCCTTGTGGTGAAAGCGAGAAGGAGGAGAGTGGGTGGCCCCACCCCTGCTTATATGGGTAAGCTGATAGGGGTGTGGTCAGACAAATATTGGGATTAAAGGTACATTGTGGTCTTTATTCAGTGCGCGTGCACGTATGCGAGATAGTGCAGAGAGCGATGCCGAGCGAGAGCGATACGATACAGAACACCAGTGACGACCAAAACACCAGTGACTATCTTGTGTAAATAAGCTTTAGTAAAAGCTTTTAAAGAAGTTGTTATGCATACAATATAACTCATTAGTACCCATTTCATGATCACAACTAAATATAAATATAAATTATATAAATAAATATATATATAATATATATATAATATAAATATATAAATATATATAAATATATAAATAACTAAAGTTATTTTACTTAATGTCAGGGATAATCTTTGGTTTTGTACTAAATACACCATTTTCTATCTCAAATAAGTAATTGATATTGAATAAAACAATCTTTAGTGTTCTTTGTGTCACTGGTGTTTTATTGTGTCACTGTATTTCCTTACCTTCGCGTAGGGTATGTCTGGGAGTGCTTGCATTCTTTCATTTATTTGCATTCATCTAAAAATGTTTGGACCTTATGGTGTTCTTGTTCTGTTCTTGACTTATTGTTATGTTTTCTTCTTGACTTGTTTAAAGAAGACCTGTACGGCCCATGGGGACATTAACGTGTGTTGTCGGGCCCTATAAATAAATTTGATTTGATTTGATTTGGTGTTACTGTGTTTTATTTGGGTCATATGAAATCAAAAGTGTCACATTTGACTTGTAAATGATTTTATATCAATTGACCTTTGCTTCATTCAAGAGTTAGGATGTTAAGGATACTATGATTACATTTGTATGACTGTCCTTCAAATATTGTTATTATTAGAGCAAAGATATGATGGTATTAATAAACAAACGTCACACAATCACACTTTTCACAAACCTGATTAAAATAAATAAATACATAATTTCAAAAGAATTTGCATTATCATTATCCTACTGTGCCTCTGACTATAATGTGCAGAATAGATTGTGAAAAAAACATTTCTAAAAAGACTTTAATATTGTTAAAGGCATGAGGTAACACCAGTGACAAAAAGATGGCACAAGCATTCTTTAAGTCAAAGTAAATATATATTTTTTAATCATTAAGCTCTCATTTATGTGGATTCATAAAGTCAAAGGGTTAACCAATATTGTAACTTAAGTTTAAATGTAGGAAAATTAATTACATTTTAAGACATGTTGCTATTCCAAAAGTGTGTGTTTCTGTAGAATGATATGTATATAATATATATATATTATACTTTATTTTTATAAAGTATAAGCCATTCTGCAAGCCATTCTGAAGAAGGTGTGTTCACACCGAAACGTCATGATTGCAGGCTGCCAATAAATTTGGAAAAACCTGGAGTGCGTGCCTGGACATTGTTTCCATATTTTTATGTATGATATTAGAGGTTACAGCACCCAGTGTCAAGTCTAGTGAGGTCAGCGCGTTCTACTACTTTTTTCACTAGAAATGTATAATCTGCAATACAAATGTAGAGAACAAATTTGCTATGTTGTCTTAATTGTTAACTCTTTCTCTGCCACGCTGGGAACGGGATATGGTTATGTGCTGCCATGCATTAAATCAATGGGGTCTGTCACCTTGTTTGCAGGGCTATAACTATATTCTATATTATAGCTATGGATGCAATACTATGGCCCATTTGACATAGAGTATCTATAATAAAATAATTTTTCCATCCATACATTCCCGTTTTATACCATGGTGAATATAAGTATGGTTTTAGAGCGGTTTAGGGTAATTTCTGGGAGGCTAGTAATAGCCCGATACGTGTATTATATTAGCTGAAATTGACGTTAAATTGCTCTTACCTGTGGCCGGTGGGATTCCAAAAAGAATATTCCAATTATTTGATTGCCATCTGGTAGATCGTATGTCCATTTGGCCCACGACATAACCCACCACAGGATAATGAATCGGGGGTCCCGAAAACAATTCAATGCGATCGGGTGAAGCCCCTGGTTCAGGCTACTAGAAAAGTCCGCCCAGAGGCATTTCATCAACGCACAGCCCCATACACAGAGTCTCAAAGGAAGTGCAACATAGACCGGATACCACCAGGCGGCGGTATTGGACTTTTTCGATCTCAGACAAATCTCCTATGGTAACACAGGCTCCCTGGATGGATAACGAATGGAAATAGCGAATAAAATAAATAACGATCAAATAACGTATATATACGTGGTTGGCGTTCAACGATTGGCGGACAAACATGTATAAAACCGTTGTTGGCAGGGAATGAGTTAAGGATTGGTCACTTATTTGGGCGCAATAATCTTTCCCCAGACTCCTGTTATGTACACGCCAGTTATGTAGTTCGCTCCTCTTCAGTACAAGAATGTGTACTTTGGGTAAATTTTTCCTGCGCCATCTGATAACTGTAACACACTGTAACACAGAGAGGGCGTGGCCAGGTACATCCGGGTCCGTAGATCTGTGTGGTTGTACACTGCCACTTTGTGGTCCAACAATGACTGATGTGGCACTGGGCCATACCAGACAGAATATAGAAAATCGTCAAATGTTTGACAAGACTTTGACTTTTATGATTGTATATTGCACATGTTCCTGGGAATTTGTCAAAATTTACGAAACCGTAATGAATGACAATGAGGACACATCAACTACTGTAAGTAACACACTAAATCATGAACAAAAGATGCCAGGGTTTGTCGACAATATACATATATATATTTTACAAACTATATAAATCACCGGTTGAGAGAGTGAACAGTTTTAAGTACCTCGGAGTCCACATATCTGAGGACTTGACATGGACCACACACATTGACAGTGTTATCAAGAAGGCACGGCAACGCCTCTACTTCCTTAAGGCCTCTACATGCTACAGCAACTTCAAAGCAACTTCAACACAACATCAGCGCGATTTCAGCGCGGTTGTTGTTTAGGGTCTTGTAGACTGTGTTGCGAGGAATCTGCGTACATGTCTCCAAAATCTAACCTAAACAACCGTTGCGTTGATATTGCGTAGCAGTGATTGGTTGGTTAGCGAATGGGGGCGGGGCTGTCATAGAATAATATTGGTCTCGCAGAGAATACCATCCGCCATTGTTGTAGCCAGCCAGCATTGATGCTAAATAATTAGCGTCACATAGCTGGCCTTTTTCTGAAAACCCAAGCACATATTGTTCCATAGCATACGCCTTCAGTTGATCATGACAAATCCTCTCTTACCTTGACGATTAAAAAGCCTCCATAATTTAGTAAATAAAGCTGTAGCCAGCCAGCTAGCATTGGTGCTATACAAAATGCTATCCACATTAGCTACATAGCTAACCAACTAAATACAATGGTATCCTGAGGTAACTTTAACGTTAAATACAACGTTTGCTAGTCGAAATGACTGGACACACACAGGGACAAGTTAAACATCAATCAATTAATTTATTCCAATAGGTAGTTTGAGCTGCATGTGAGCCGGTCTTTCTCTCCTCTCCATTGGAAACTAATGAAGTTACGTTAAAAAGCAAAGAACCGGCTGACAAAAGTTAAGCTGCTAGCAACAGACACTATAATACTTCCGGTCGGGGAATTTCAAAATAAAAGAGCGACGACTAAAAGCACCGGAAATACGTTTATTTTGTACATTATCTAACGTTAACACGAACCTAAACTAACTTTAGATTAGTTTAGGTTCGTGTAACGTTAGATATTGTAAAAAATAAACGTATTTACGGTGCTTTTAGACTCACTCTTTTATTTTGAAACCCCCCGCCCGGAAGTAAAAATGATGCTTATTTTTCTGCTTTTTATCAATGGGTTGGTTGAGAAGGGAAGCGTCATCTATCTAGGGAACCTAGCTACATACGGGGTACAATGTTACATAGGCTGCGCGTTGATTTTGCAGAAGCATAAAGGTAGAGTGTCTAAAACACCGTTGCTTTGTCGATGTTGTGTTGCAGTTGCTTTGACGTTTCTGTAGCATGCAGAGGCCTTTAGGCGCTTAAGGAAGTTCAACGTGAGTCAGAAGATCCTCAAGAACTTTGACTCATGCACAATAGAGAGCATCCTGACTGGCAATATCACCTCCTGGTTTGGGAATAGCACCGCACAAGACCACAGCAGACTACAGAGAGTGTCCCGTTCAGCCGAATGCACAATTGGAGGGGGTCAGGCAAGCGATACCGGAGTCTCATGGCAAGCACAGAGAGACTCAGAAGGAGCTTCTATCCCCAGGCCATCAGGATGCTCAATGAACAATGAACAATAACAAACCATCAATACACCCACATCACACACATCCACACGCACACACTCACTTTAAATAAACAACACACTGTAGCACCCACTTTACCACTTTAGACACTAACATTTTACACTTTATATTTATATTATTGGTAAGGAAATTGCACATCAATCTCATTCCTTATTGCACCTCATTGCACCTCACCACCACAAGGTGGCACCACAAGCTAAGCTATACCTCACCATTTCTACACTGTACTGTACCTGCACTGTATATACTGTACATACTGGATATAGGTATACTGAATTTTGTTGTTGTTTACACTTGTTTACGTACTTGACTTTCTTGACTTTCTATTTTATACTTATATTATACTTATTTTATACTATCTTGTTATTATCTAGCACACTCTCAGGAGCAAAACAGAAAGAAGCATTTCATGCAAAGTATTCTGTATTTCTGTATGACAACTAATAAAGAAACTTGAACTTGAAACTTGAGCTAAATGGACTTGAGCGGAGAGGGTCATGTCATTTTTCACCCTGACACCCAGCGAAGGCTTGTTTTGCTCATTCATTTGAGCGACGGACCATGCAGGATCTGACCATTATGTTGTTATTTGTGTTATGAAATCTATAATCTATGTATTCCTGTAGTTAACCTACGGAAGTGTACGCTATTGCTTTTTTCAGCCATACAATTTTGTTTGGATATACTACTTCTGGATATTGCAACTACTACAGAAAAACTGGAGTTTATGTTTTTCTACAACTCATGTTCAGTCCTATGTTACTCTATTTCATTAGCAATAAAAGTGAATTATCTTTATAGTATCAGCAACTTCAGAATGTCATATTTCAAAAGAGACCAGGCTCATGCATGTGCTATAAGTATAAAGTATAGTATTTTGGTTTGCAAAAAAAGTATGCCGTCCTCGAGTTCAAGTAAAAAAAATAATGTTTTTTTTAAGAGGCTTCACGTTATAACGTGATAAGTTGGTATCACGTTATAACGTGATAACTTATTGTTTTAACATAAAACGCTTCACATTATAACGTGATAACTTTTTTCTGTTTCTGGTGTGTGGCAGCAATACACTACCGTAGTTAACAAACAAACAAACAAACAGGAACCGGTTTACCAGTAGTGCTAAAACATCAAAACTAGGAGACATCAGCAGTATGATGAGTCAACATCCTCCGCTATCTTGCACGACAGAAGCCACCATTACCTCAGGGCTGAGATGGAAAACCTGCTTTTGATTGAGTTCTGAGTCGACCACAGACAATATTAACTGCTGAAAAGAAAAAGCACTTTTGATATTGAGTCTGGAAATCCGGGAATTCATAATGTGCTAAGTCTGCAACACTGTGTAATGTACAGTGTGTGTGTGTGTGTGTGTGTGTGTGTGTGTGTGTGTGTGTGTGTGTGTGTGTGTGTGTGTGTGTGTGTGTGTGTGTGTGTGTGTGTGTGTGTGTGTGTGTGTGTGTGTGTGTGTGTGTGTGTGTGTGTGTGTGTGTCTGTGTCTGTGTCTGTGTGTGTTTGTTCTATCTCCACTGTAAAAAGAAAGTAGTTACTCTTTGTAGAACTCTACTTAATGATCTACAGCAATGAGGCACACATAATAGAATCTACAGAAAGATAATAATATACAAAAAGATAATAATACACAAGGGAACCGCCTACACTGAGTGCCTAGAAAGATGTGGGGTTGGACAGAGCCAAGAGTTCATGCATAGATAGGATAGATCGCCTGGGCCGGTCCTTTATACCGGCAGCCATCAGGCTCTACAACCAAGGGCTCGGACGACTGGCCCTGCGGTCAGAACTATTGCTGTCAGAACTCGGGACGTGAATTCATATCCACGTGCACTCATTGTACTTTTTTATATATTTTTATTTTGTACTTTTATATTGTATTTGTATTTATATTTCATATTGTATCTATAGTGTATATAGATACTGGACTGCATAGGACTGTGCAGCTCTGTATCCCCCCCCCCCCCATGCTGCGTTGACACCTGAATTTCCCCAAGGGGATTAGTAAAGGATCATTTTATCTTATCTTAAGTGTTGCCCCCCCCCCCCTCTGTTACACCAAGGAGGCTGTACTATACAGTATTAGTCCCTGTATCCTCTGCAGCCAACTTCAATCAAATCAGTACACCCAGCCCTCCACACGGTGGCACTGCAGCCTCACAACAAGGTCTTTGTACCTCTTGTCTCTCTTCCTTTTGGCTTCCTCCATTTGATCTTCTCTGTGGGTACTCTTTACTTTACTCTTGAGATAACCATGGAAAACACATCAGAGTGTTATTTCTCACTCATCTGTAATACAAGCCAATTTTGCTACTGTATGTTGATTAGATTACATGATGTACTCTTTGATGAGGAAAATGCCTCGGGTTACGGGCACGCGTTGTGATAATCGGATCCGGCTCAGATGTACAATTAGTTATACATTTCAATTAACGGAGATTATGGAGTGAGATTGTTATTACGCATTTGTAAAATTCCTGCTATCGCAAAAAAAAAGGAGGCACTGTGTAACCATGACGATGCAGGATCAGACTGAAAGAGACGGGAGTCATGATGGGATATTATTACATCTAGTCATTTAGCTGATGCTTTTAACAAGTTCACTTACAAGTCAGCAGGAAGGGTACAACTCTGGCAGCTAAGGGTAAGTGAGATTGTTTGTCAAACAGTGTCAAACTTGAGTGCTACAGTCTTGAGTGCATAGTAGTATAGACATATTAGTATAGTAGGTAGTGATAGGTAAGGTAGATGACTTAGTAGCAAAGTGCATACTAGTAAAAGACAGTACAAAGGTTAGAAGGTTAGTTTGTCCTAGGTGGGAAGTTCGGACCGAGACTAGCCTGCTTCAGATATGCACATTTTCATTTATTTGTTTATTTGGAAGGGACAGCATGTATTAACCCATTCTCTGCCACGCTTATATCCATCGCTGTTTGATCTCTGCCAGCACTGTAAGTCTATGGAGATGTTCACCTTCTTTGCAGGGCTATAACTTTTTAAATTGTATTGCTAAATTGACATTACTATGGCCCATTCAACATCGATTATCTATCGTTCAGGATGTAGGAACGTTTTACTTTTTCATTCACACATTCATACGAAAATACCGTCTAGAGTATAAATATGTTTTTATCGTTTTCTGCAGTATTTCCCAGAACGTGAGATATAGGCACAAATGCATATATTAGATCATCAAATGCAGTTTGATACCGATCGACGCTATATTAAAAATTTCAACTGTACATGGTCCTAAACGTTATGACTGATCATGCGCGGGTGAACGGAGGGGGGGGGGGGGGGGTCGTTTATAATTCCGTGATAGTTGTTAGATGCTTCATGTAATATGGGTGATATATTGATCAGAGCAGTTTGTATAAAAAATGATGAACAAAAACGCTGAAACTCACGTCAGTCTCCTTGTACCGTTGGGCGATGAGAGTGGAGCAAACAGATCCCAGTTATGTGGTGGGGATAGATATCCACGGTGTGTGTATTGAGTCCCGCGACGATAAACGAGTGGCCGGACGGAATAGGGAGACGCACCGGGATCGCAAGAGATCCACTTCCGGTTGCAACTCGCAGATCAGCCACCAGGTGGCAGTATTGAAGTTGTGCTGGCTCACACAGCATCCGTATTGAAGTTGTGCTGGCTCACACAGCATCCGACAAGGCTCCGCGAGTGAAATATGAATACCATGGCGAAAATATGAAATTATGATCAGAATCACGTCGTACGCCGTTATTGGCAGAATTCGCATGAACTTGAAACCTGTTGTACGACGTTATTGGCGGGGAAAGGGTTAAGGACAATACATATAATGCACTGTAAATATACAGGATTTAGCAACGGATGCTAATTTGTATCCTCAGTCCCCAAACATAAAACAAATAAAATACAAAATTTGAGCAATATAAAAACATGTTAAAACACAGTCTCTGCCAAAAACGGCTTTTTACGTGTTTGGCCGCCGACCTTTGAGTGCCATAAACGTAAAAAGTTGTTTTTGGATCGTTTGATCTTTTTACTTTGATCCCGCTCTACACAGTTGCCCAGAGCGATCTGCATCATTTAGGCACGTCCCGACACATTGGAGCTGCATTCTGATGGACTATCACCAGGTGGCAGTATCGTCCGTGTCTGAACTGCATGGGGCTCTGGGCTGATAGTCAGCTTCACTTTCATTCTCTCCTCTGTTAGTAGCCCCTCCTTCTCCTGGGACAGAAATTCATTGTCCTCGCCTCGGAATTCCCTTGCATAAGCGTATTTGACCATCGAAACGTGTATAGACATATACACTGGTAATCGCGATGGCGATGCGATTGTCACCAGACCCCCATGGGAAGCATCCAGATCTAGGGTTAAGGTGTGCAAACGCGCGGATGCACTTCCCAAAGGGCTCAGCTGACCTACCATACATGAATTTCCCCAAGACCACAAACAGACACGGGAGAATGTTTAAGAAACAATAAGAAATTACTTTATTACAGATAATATATATAGCATACAAGTTCATGAATCTAGATAAATCGGGCGGCTAGGTGGTGTAGTGGGCAAGGCGCTCGCCACCAATGCAGGATACGCTGGGTTCGAGCCCTTTTTTTTTGGGTTCGAGCTTGGCTGGTCGTTCATACTAACACAATTGGCAGTGTTAGGGGTGGGAAAGCTGATGGGTGGGGATCGGACGTTGTGGACAGTGACTCCAACAGGTCGGTTGGTGCGCCTGCGCAGCAGAATCAGGAAGCGGCGGGGGCGGCGTGTCCCTCCCACGCAGACCCCCGCCGCTTAGAGATCGCGCTGTGCAGGTGAAAAAAAAAGATGCAACAGCTGCTTCCTCGAGTACCGGAGGGGACACGTGATGCAAGGCTTCGTCCACATTGCAGCGCATGGCCTAACAGCGTTCGAGACAGGGGAGGGTAGAATTGGACGATACGAAATTGGGATGGGAGAAAAATAGAAAATGGGAGAAAAAAGTAGATAAAAAAAAAATGAATCTAGATAAATAACTACTAACTAACCTACTCTAAAAGACCAGTGCCCGTAGGCCTAGGGTGAATAAAAGAGGAAGCACTTCTCTGCACTGTAGGCCAACCCCAAGCTGCTGTTCCCACCTACACTATCTGTTCTGCCCCTAAAGCACTGCACACGCGGGAAATGGTGCCTATATTGCACCCAGGTCTGGAAACGGTCACGAACTAATCCAGAATCACACTGCACACTACACTACAAACATAGCCTGAGAATATAAATACCACACACTGGTGGCACACAGTAAAGATAAGGGGGCATGTTAGGGTAGTGGGTATGGGGCACTATGAGGTTTAGGTCTGGGGCCAGAATGTTCCTCCCACATCCTAGCCTAGGTTGGGGCAGTGGAAGCGCTAGTCACAGTTGGTAGACAATACAACAAAAAGGATATAACGCGGCCCGGAGGAGCCTGGGCGGGGAGGGTCTCTCTCCCCCTCCCTCTCTCTCCCACGGCCCCGGGCTGAAAAGCGTTCCGACTGGGACCGGAGAATAGGGTACTTCTTAGTGCCGAGCAGACCAGGGTAATGCAGTAGTGTCCTCCTCCTGGCTGCATGGAAATAGCACAGTTAATTACACACGTCGAGCTCCCACGTTCATAGTCAATGGCCGCCCCATTTTGCTGCTTTCCAACGAGCGTGTAAATAGTAGCAGCGTTTCAGCACGTGGTGCTCTCAATTCTCTTCAATTGTAATGACAGTTTGTTTTATCCAAAGTTTCTTATAGCACAGTTCACATAATCCATTCACTGATAGCTCGGGAAACAGTACATTCATCCGGACAGACAGACACACACACACCCCCACCCGCGACACGATCACTTGGAATTATTCTTTTGGAATACCTTCTGGCTAAGGTAAGGTACATTCTATGTCTATTTTACCGAATCTGAAACATGTTTTTCTAACAATCACAGTTGTTGACAGAATCTGGCTAAGGGGCGACAATAATGTGGTCAAGAGGCATGGTTTCTATCTTCAGCCATTAATCAGCGTGGTTTATTATTTGCATGGTAAAGCAGCAGTACATGGGTTCTTCTCTCCGTGAGAGGTAGGTGGGGAAGAGGTAGAGAGGGAGGAGACATCTCCTTAAATACTCGCCACCTGGTGGCAGCATTAGTGGCTCCGCCTGAGAGCGCCCTCTAGTGGAAACAGTTATGTGCAGCCAGTGGAAACAGTTAAATACAGTTACTTGCAATCCTACATAGAACCTCTAACTTTAACACTTCCACTTAGGGTTGTATAGCACACTGTATAACTTCTTCAAAAACAATTTACAAAGAAAATAATACAATTCAGAACATCAAAAAGAATATGGCAGTCAATATTTACACACCAAACATGACCTCTGCAAATCTCTTCAATTTCAGTTTGGAAGCAGGTTTCGTCATAGCGTCTGCTACCATGTCGTCCATTGGACAGTAAATCAGTGTCATTCTTTATTCTCTGATGACAGATCTGATGAAATTATATTTTATATTGACATGTTTACATCTCTGCCGGCACACAGGGTTTCTAGCAATCGCAATGGTTCCCTGGTTGTCCTCGTAAACAACAGTCTTCTTATATACATAGGTATCCATCCCTTCGAGCAGTTGTTCTAGATAAATACATTCCTGTATTGTCATAGCTAGAGCCATATATTCGGCTTCACAAGTTGATAGTGCCACTGTGGGCTGCTTCATTGTTTTCCACGAAACCAGTGAGCTGTTTGTGTTCAAACTCACACAATATCCTGTGGTATTTCTTCTATCTGTGGTGTCAGCTGCCCAGTCTGCATCACTGTAGGCTTTAAGCCCTAAGCCCTCGCTGCTCTTTCTGAAACACAGCTGTTTATCTGCTGTACCTTTGAGATAACGAAAAACATGTTTTGCTGTAATCCAATGCTCCTCTGTGGGGTCAGCAAAATGCTGTGACAATTTACTCACTACAAAACATAGGTCAGGGCGAGTACATGTTGTCAAATAAATGAGGCTACCCACAGCTTCTCTGTACATTTTTACATCTGTCAGTTTCTGAGCATCCTCCTGGTAGTCTAATTTTTGATCACATGGTGTTTCCCTTGATCTACATTCTTGCATGTCAAAACGTTTCAGGATCTTTTCCACATATCTCTTCTGGGATATTTTTACACAATTGGCAGACTGTTCAAAGTCCATGCCTAGAAAATGCTTTAACCTTCCGAGGTCTTTCATTTCGAATCTGGTGGGGAGCATACCTTTCACCTGTTCTAGGTTTCTAGTGTTGTCTGCTGCGATGATCAAATCATCCACCCAAATGATGATGATCACTTTTCCTGACTCTGTTGACTCTCTTGAGTAAACACATGGGTCTACTGGGTTCTGTAGGAAGTGATCTTCAATGAGACATGTATGAAGCATCTCGTTCCAATTTCGCCCAGACTGTTTCAGGCCGTAAATGGATTTTTCTAGCTTACATACTAGCTTCTCTCCTTTCTTTTTGTAACCTTCACGTTGTTCCATATATCTCCCTATCTATGGGTGTGTGCAGATAGGCTGTCTTCACATCCATCTGATGTAAAATCAAATTGTCCTCAGCTGCTTTCTGCATCATTACCCTTACACTGGTCAGATTGGCTGTGGGGGAGAATGTTTCACCATAGTCTATCCCCTCCCTCTGACTGTAACCTTTAGCTACAAATCTCGCTTTGTACTTGTCGTGGCCTTCAATACCCTCCTTGATTGAGTACACCCATTTCCCTCCCACTGTCTGTCTGCCCTCTGGTAACTTGGTTAGAGTAAAGGTGTGGTTGTCCTCTAGGGACCTCATCTCCTCATCCATTGCTCTCTCCCATTTACTTGATTCAGGGGACACTATGGCCTCTTTAAAGGTCTGAGGTACCCCACTGACTACCCTGTAGCAGTAATCAATGGTGGTAAGTGTACTGTCATCCTCGTCACTTCCTCTCCGGGCATAGTCTGTCAGATACTTTGGGGGTTTGTGTTCCCTTGAGGGATACCTCCCACTGCTTGGGGCACGTGACATCACCCTCGGGTGCTCCTCGTCATCGCCCTCTGGGGGTTGCTGACTGTCTGTCTGCACGACCGTGCTAAGTACACTGGGCTGAGGTGTTTCTGTTTCTTCACACCTTACTCTGGAGTCCAGCTCTGGCTCCTCTGTCTGTGTCTCGCTCTCACATGTTGTCTTTGTGACAAACTTGACTAGCCTGTGTTTCTGCACTCCCCCTTTACCGGGATAATAAACTAGGAAAGCGGGGCTTCCCTTGTCGTGCCCTACAAAGAGTCCTTTTTCACATCTGGACTCGAGCTTTCCTCTGTCCTGCAGGTAAGCAGGACAGCTTCTCAGTTACAGTGGGTGACAATATTGTCACAAGGAAAGATGAAATTACCTACCTAGGCTCCATCCTAGAGGCTAATCTTTCCTGTGACAAAATGGCATCCAATGTAATAAAAAAAGTCAACCAACGAACTCGATTCTTGTACCGGATCTCCTCTCTGGTAAACAAGAACACCCTGAAGACTCTGGCAGGAGCACTCATACAAGGGTACTACGACTATGCTTGCACCTCATGGTACCAAAGCACCTCAAAGGCGCTAAAAACAAAATTACAAACATCTCAAAACAAACTGGTCAAACTACTGCTTGACCTTACTCCTAGAACCCACCTCACCCCTGCCCACTTTGACAACCTAGGATGGCTTAGAGTAGACGACAGAGTACAGCAACTTGCAATGGGCCTGGTCTACAAGATACACTACACGACCAAGGTACCCATGTACATGTCAAAATACTTCCCAAAGGTCAGTGAATACCACGATCACAACACCAGAGGGAGCTCCACAAATCATGTTAAACCCAGATTCGGCTCAAACAAGGGACTAAACACGTTTCGCAATTATGCCACATCAATGTGGAATGCCCTACCCAAAGCTGTAAAGGAATGTGAATCACTACCCACTTTCAAAAACACTCTCAAAGAACACCTACGGGAGACTGCAATTCGAAACTGGCCCATTCCTAACCCAACCCCCTCCAATGTACAGTAAATGACCAAGTATGGTTGTCAATATTCCAATGTACAGTTTTGCTTGTACAGTTGTACAGTGTTCCCCCCCCACCCCTCCTGCCCAACCCCCCCCCCCCACTCCTACCCAACCCCCCCCCCCCACCCACCGAATCACCTCCAATGTACAGCCCCCCCCCCACCCACCCCACCTACCCAACCTCCCCCAATGTACAGTTTTTACGTCAAATGTATATACTCTTTTTGTATCACAAACAGTACTGTATTTGCTAATCTGGTATGTCATAAATGTATAGATGTAGCAGTACTGTATGTCTGTATGTCATGTATGTCATATATGTCCTGATGAATTGAAAATGGGGGACCCTGATGTAAACAAGATGAAAGTCTTTCTCTGGTCTGCATCCCCTTAACAATTGTGTGTATTGAGCCGTACTGTATTGTACCCATTCTGCAATCTGGTAATAAAATGTTCAATCAATCAATCAATCAATCAATCAAATCTGCCCAAACGTCAGACGTCATTTGTTTTTATTTAATTTTTTTGTGATTTTTCTTTTGTTTCACAATGAGTCATGACAAATTAATTACATAATCCATGTGTGTAACAAACTAACATATTCCAGTTGACTGTACCTTTTCGGAGGATTCGTTCAAAAGCTATTCATACTTCCATTTTTCTATCTATGGCGGATTGATTCAGACAGAAAAAATAAAGTAATTCGGTTGTGGGAGGGATCTGGGGTCACGTGGAGAGGAGCATGCAGCTGCGGAGCCGCAGAGCCACACTCTCAGTCCCCGCGCTTACAGACCCACGCTTTCAGGCCCCTCAGGAATTTGGGTCACGAGACCGCCACAGGCCCGCTCAGCAGCGCCACCCACCCAATGGCTGAATTGGAGTATTGCACTGTGCGGGATTGATTGATTGATTGATTGAAAACTTTATTAACAGATTGCAGAATGGGTACAGTACAGTACAGCTCAATACACACAATTGTTAAGGGGATGCAGACCAGAGAAAGACCTCAATGCAGACATACAGTAAATATATACAAGGGGGAGGGAACTGTACATTTATGATGAATTGAAAATGGGGGACCCTGATGTAAACAAGACGGAAGTCTTTCTCTGGTCTGCATCCCCTTAACAATTGTGTGTATTGAGCTGTACTGTACTGTACCCACATGGTACTACATGGTACTACAGGGTACTACATGGTACTACATGGCACTACAGGGTACTACATGGCACTACATGGTACTACATGGTACTACAGGGTACTACATGGCACTACAGGGTACTACATGGTACTACATGGTACTACATGGTACTACAGCGTACTACATGGCACTACAGGTACTACATGGTACTACATGGTACTACAGGGTACTACATGGCACTACAGGGTACTACAGGGTACTACATGGCACTACAGGGTACTACATGGTACTACATGGTACTACATGGTACTACAGCATACTACATGGCACTACAGGGTACTACATGGTACTACATGGCACTACATGGCACTACAGGGTATGACATGGTACTACATGGCACTACAGGGTACTACATGGCACTACTACATGGTACTACATGGTACTACAGGGTACTACATGGCACTACAGGGTACTACAGGGTACTACATGGTACTACAGGGTACTACATGGTACTACAGGGTACTACATGGCACTACATGGCACTACAGGGTACTACAGGGTACTACATGGTACTACATGGTACTACATGGCACTACAGGGTACTACATGGCACTACAGGGTCCTACATGGTATTACATGGTACTACATGGTACTACATGGTACTACAGGGTCCTACATGGCACTACATGGTACTACAGGGTACTACAGGGTACTACATGGTACTACAGGGTCCTACATGGTACTACAGGGTACTACAGGGTACTACAGGGTACTACAGGGTACTACATGGTACTACATGGCACTACATGGTACTACATGGTACTACAGGGTCCTACATGGCACTACATGGTACTACATGGTACTACAGGGTACTACAGCATACTACATGGTACTACAGGGTACTACATGGTACTACATGGTACTACATGGTACTACAGCGTACTACATGGCACTACAGGTACTACATGGTACTACATGGTACTACAGGGTACTACATGGTACTACAGGGTACTACATGGCACTACATGGCACTACAGGGTACTACATGGTACTACATGGCACTACATGGCACTACAGGGTCCTACATGGCACTACATGGTACTACATGGTACTACAGGGTACTACATGGCACTACAGGGTACTACATGGCACTACATGGCACTACATGGTACTACATGGTACTACATGGCACTACATGGCACTACATGGTACTACAGGGTCCTACATGGCACTACATGGCACTACATGGTACTACATGGCACTACATGGTACTACATGGTACTACAGGGTACTACATGGCACTACATGGTACTACATGGTACTACAGGGTACTACATGGTACTACATGGTACTACATGGTACTACATGGTACTACATGGTACTACATGGTACTACAGGGTACTACATGGCACTACATGGTACTACATGGTACTACATGGCACTACAGGGTACTACAGGGTACTACATGGTACTACATGGTACTACATGGCACTACAGGGTACTACATGGTACTACATGGTACTACATGGTACTACATGGTACTACATGGCACTACAGGGTACTACATGGCACTACATGGTACTACATGGTACTACATGGCACTACATGGTACTACATGGCACTACATGGTACTACATGGTACTACATGGCACTACAGGGTCCTACAGGGTACTACAGGGTCCTACATGGTACTACAGGGTCCTACATGGTACTACATGGTACTACATGGTACTACATGGCACTACAGGGTCCTACAGGGTACTACAGGGTACTACAGGGTCCTACATGGTACTACATGGTACTACATGGCACTACAGGGTCCTACATGGCACTACATGGTACTACATGGTACTACATGGCACTACATGGTACTACAGGGTACTACATGGCACTACATGGTACTACAGGGTACTACAGGGTACTACATGGCACTACAGGGTACTACATGGCACTACATGGTACTACATGGTACTACAGGGTCCTACATGGCACTACATGGTACTACATGGCACTACATGGTACTACATGGTACTACATGGCACTACAGGGTACTAGATGGCACTACATGGTACTACATGGTACTACAGGGTCCTACATGGCACTACATGGTACTACAGGGTACTACATGGCACTACATGGTACTACAGGGTACTACAGGGTACTACATGGCACTACAGGGTACTACAGGGTCCTACATGGCACTACAGGGTACTACAGGGTACTACATGGCACTACAGGGTACTACATGGTACTACATGGCACTACATGGTACTACATGGTACTACAGGGTACTACATGGCACTACATGGTACTACATGGTACTACATGGTACTACAGGGTACTACATGGTACTACAGGGTACTACATGGTACTACATGGTACTACATGGCACTACAGGGTACTACATGGTACTACAGGGTACTACATGGTACTACATGGTACTACAGGGTACTACAGGGTACTACATGGCACTACAGGGTACTACAGGGTCCTACATGGCACTACAGGGTACTACAGGGTACTACATGGCACTACAGGGTACTACATGGTACTACATGGCACTACATGGTACTACATGGTACTACAGGGTACTACATGGCACTACATGGTACTACATGGTACTACAGGGTACTACATGGTACTACATGGTACTACATGGTACTACATGGTACTACATGGTACTACATGGTACTACAGGGTACTACATGGTACTACATGGTACTACATGGCACTACAGGGTACTACATGGTACTACAGGGTACTACATGGTACTACATGGTACTACATGGCACTACAGGGTACTACATGGTACTACATGGCACTACATGGTACTACATGGCACTACATGGTACTACATGGTACTACAGGGTACTACATGGTACTACAGGGTACTACATGGTACTACATGGTACTACATGGCACTACAGGGTACTACAGGGTACTACAGGGTACTACAGGGTACTACATGGTACTACAGGGTACTACAGGGTACTACATGGCACTACATGGTACTACAGGGTACTACATGGCACTACATGGTACTACATGGCACTACATGGCACTACAGGGTACTACATGGTACTACATGGTACTACATGGTACTACATGGTACTACAGGGTACTACAGGGTCCTACATGGTACTACAGGGTCCTACATGGCACTACAGGGTACTACAGGGTACTACATGGCACTACATGGTACTACATGGCACTACATGGCACTACAGGGTACTACATGGTACTACATGGTACTACATGGTACTACATGGTACTACATGGCACTACATGGTACTACAGGGTACTACAGGGTACTACATGGTACTACAGGGTCCTACATGGCACTACATGGTACTACAGGGTCCTACATGGCACTACATGGTACTACATGGTACTTACTACATGGTACTACATGGTACTACATGGTACTACATGGCACTACATGGTACTACATGGCACTACATGGTACTACATGGTACTACATGGCACTACATGGTACTACAGGGTACTACAGGGTACTACATGGTACTACAGGGTACTACATGGTACTACATGGCACTACAGGGTACTACATGGTATACATGGCACTACAGGGTACTACATGGTACTACTACTACAGGGTACTACATGGTACTACATGGCACTACAGGGTACTACATGGTATACATGGCACTACAGGGTACTACATGGTACTACTACTACAGGGTACTACATGGTGAATTGATGAATTGAAAATGGGGGACCCTGATGTAAACAAGACGAAAGTCTTTCTCTGGTCTGCATCCCCTTAACAATTGTGTGTATTGAGCTGTACTGTATTGTACCCATTCTGCAATCTGTTAATAAAGTTTTCAATCAATCAATCAAACTACAGGGTAATACATGGTACTACATGGCACTACAGGTATAGTTACTGGCTGTACAATACTGCTGTAGGCCTATAATACTTATGTAAATAAGTAAGGCAATTTAAATATAACAGAACTTGCGGCATCATGCCTGTATTTGGCACGCTCTCCAGACCAGCGCGCAACGCGCATCTTCCAAGAACCCTCGAGCTTGGACGCTCTCCAGTCCTCAGCGCGCAACGCGCATCTTCCAAGGACGCTCGAGCTTGGCACGCTCTCCAGACCAGCGCGCAACGCGCATCTTCCTAGACCTTCGAGCTTGGCACGCTCTCCCGACCAGCGCGCAGATGCGCATCTCCTAGACCTTCGAGCTTGGCACGCTCCCCAGACCAGCGCGCTGGAGCGCATCTTCCAGACCTTCGTGCTTGGCGCACTCCTCCTCGCAGACGCACCCCGAGGCGTCTCCCTGTTCCGACGCGCACACCAAGGTGTGGCGCGCACTCTGTTCCTCGGCTCCGACAGTGGCTACCCGGTGGACGACGCTCTCGCCACCGCCACTGTTCCAGCTCCCTGTTCCGACGCGCACACCAAGGTGTGGCGCGCACTCTGTTCCTCGGCTCCGACAGCGGCTACCCGGTGGACGATGCCCTCGTCACCGCCACTGTTCCAGCTCCCTGTTCCGACGCGCACACCAAGGTGTGGCGCGCACTCTGTTCCTCGGCTCCGACAGTGGCTACCCGGTGGACGATGCCCTCGTCACCGCCACTGTTCCAGCTCCCTGTTCCGACGCGCACACCAAGGTGTGGCGCGCACTCTGTTCCTCGGCTCCGACAGCGGCTACCCGGTGGACGATGCCCTCGTCACCGCCACTGTTCCAGCACCCTGTTCCTCGGCTCCGACAGCGGCTACCCGGTGGACGATGCCCTCGTCACCGCCACTGTTCCAGCACTCTGTCCCTCGGCTCGGACAGCCAGCCACCCGGTGGCGATGCCCTCGCCCCGTTGCTGTCCCTGTACCTTTACGCATACGCTGGGTGAGTTTTGATTGTGATGTCACTCACTCAGCGTAGTGCCCTTGCCCCCGTTCTCGTTGCTGTCCCTTACCTTTACGCATACGCTGGGTGAGTTTTGATTGTGATGTCACTCACTCAGCGTAGTGCCCTTGCCCCCGTTCCCGCTGCTGTTCCTGTACCTTTACGCATACGCTGGGTGAGTTTTGATTGTGATGTCACTCACTCAGCGTAGTGCCCTTGCCCCCGTTCCCGCTGCTGTTCCTGTACCTTTACGCATACGCTGGGTGAGTTTTGATTGTGATGTCACTCACTCAGCGTAGTGCCCTTGCCCCCGTTCCCGCTGCTGTTCCTGTACCATTACGCATACGCCTGGTTGAGTTTAGATTGTGATGTCACTCTCCCAGCGTATTGCCTCTGTTTTTGGTTCTCACTTAGAATAGTATTTTTGGACTTTACATCTCCCCCTGTGTGTTTGTCACACGAAGATATTATTACTTTGTTCACTTTGTTATTTGGACTGTTCTGCACCTGCTCTGTTTTTTCCCCTTTTGTGCATTAACTATCTCCTCTGTCCTGCAGAGCGGCCCAGATGATTTCCACCAGTCCTCCCAGTTCCTCCCTGTTTCCCAGCCCGCCTCCGCGGGCCTCAGTCCCCTCAGTTTCCCTAGTTCTCCCCTTTCTAGTTCCACCTAGTTCCTGTTCCCTAGTTCTCCCCTTTCTAGTTCCACCTAGTTCCTGGTCCCAAGTTCTCCCCTTCTAGTTCCACCTAGTTCCTTGTCCCTAGTTCCCCTAGTCCCCGTTTCTCCTGTTCCCTAGCTCTCCTAGTCCCTAGTCCTCTCTCCCTAGTTCTCCTTGTCCCTGGTTTACCTAGTCTCTAGTTCCTCTGTCCCAAGGCGTTCCCTTAACCTTCCCTTTGGCGTTCCCTTTCCTGCCCGCCTCTTAAAGGCACCTTTCCTTCCCCTCATATTATATTCCTGTATTTGTGATTCTCCCTTAAAGGGACAGTGCCCTTTTTCCTGTATTTCCCTTTGTTCAATAAATATCTGTTTCTTGGCAAACCATCATACCTGTCTTGTGTTGTGCGATTGGGGCCGGTTACAAACCATAACAGTTAATAAAGTTTTCAATCAATCAATCAATCAATCCCGCACAGTGCAATACTCCAATTCAGCCATTGGGTGGGTGGCGCTGCTGAGCGGGCCTGTGACGGTCTCGTGACCCAAATTCCTGAGGGGCCTGAAAGCGTGGGTCTGTAAGCGCGGGGACTGAGAGTGTGGCTCTGCGGCTCTGCAGCTGCACACTATTGCACGTGGAGTGTGTTATACTAAATAACAACCGGCAACTTCACTGTTTCAGCCAATCAGAATCAAGAAATTTGCATGCCATTTTATAAACTGTATTATATCCACCTCCCTGTATCAAGGGGTCACACTACTACTAGTAGTGACCTCTGGTGGCTATAGAGGGGAAGAATACCAGCCACCAGGATACAGATAGTCATTATAAATAAAGTATATCATTTTCCCAATCACTCTGTCTTTGTTATAATTGTTCTATTTATCCCTGATTGAAACAGTTTGAAAATGACCCCCCACCCGACCCCACCACAGAAAACGTTCTCTTCTCTCCCACCCTCGTCTTGCCAGCAGTTCCCTCTTTTACCAGCAGGGGTTCCTCTTAGTACACCGCAATGAGACGACTGACCATCTTAACTTACAGAATCTGTGCTACAGTATATATGTGTTCAGGGATAGAAAAAAACAAACCCAGTGAAGACGTGATGATAAAGGACAAGATCCCAACGCCCGTGAAGGTCATTTAGATGAGAGCCGATGTTGTTTATTATGTGACTAACGGAGAGCGTGCTGTAAAAAAAAAAGAAACCGCTCGCTGGGTTCTGTCTGTTTCCGGCAGCAGCTACAAGCGCACCACCGGTCCCACTGTGAATTGGCCTCGCCGTTTCCCCCCGGTGCGTTCCAAATGTCAGAGCCTGGCAGGACGGAGGAGCCGCACCGCCGGCGGGAGGCAGAACAACAACAACAACTGCCGACGTAACAAACAAACCGTGTGGAAAAAAAGACCAAGTCAGGAACACAGACTTTCATGTTTACTCTGAATATTTAGAGTTTATATTACCCTCTGGGTCAAACTCAAACAACAACGTCACTTTACCCCTGAAGATATTTTTATTTCCCTCCTTGTTTCCAGTGAACTCCTCGCTCGGTGTATACTTCACACACGGCGGCATTAGATAATGAGGGTTTTTTACATGAAGTGTGCCACAGGTACTAAGGACGAGGGAGGGAGGGAGGGAGGGAGGGAGGGAGGGAGGGAGGGAGGGAGGGAGGGAGGGAGGGAGGGAGATAGCTGAAGAGGAGAGAGAGCTAGGTGAGACAGCGGCGTGTGTTAAACCATTTGTGAAGAGCTCCACTTGATGGTCCTGCAGGCTCTCTCCACCACCACTCAAAAGAATCCATTTCTCCATTCTTGGTTGACATGTATCAGCAGCGCGCTGCCGGCTATAGTAGTTAAGCATCCACTCCAGTGTCAAGATGAGAGATCATCGGTGATTTCCCCCCCAAAGTTATATTACAATAGTCACTTAAGGTAATGCACAGAGTTAATTAATTCACTTTTGATTCGGTAATGACATTCCGAGTCAAACACAAGGTTAGCGAAGGCTGAGTCAACCCTTTTAGCGCGCCGGCCGTGTGAGAGAGAGAGAGAGAGAGCGAGCGGTGTGTGCTGATGATTTAGAGATATCAATTCAATAGGAACCCATCCCTCATTACAGCGGTTCATACTGCCCCCCCCCACACACACACACACACACACAAGGTGCCAGACACAAGCTCACACTCAAGATATTAATTATTGTTATTTTACAACAACAACGTTGCACCCTCCTCCTCCTCCCAATATCTTAAAATGCATTTAATCTTCTCGCCGATGGTTCCGAGAATCATTAAAATCTGTCACGTTGTAATTTAATCAGCGTGCGTTGGAGTCGGGGGCCCCCCCTGATCGCCCGTCCCTGTTAAGTGGGCTGAGTGAGTACAGTGTGCTGCTGTCTGCTGGTGCGCTGGTCTTTGAGCAGCGAGGAGGGCTCCTTCACCGGAGTGAATGTCAATGTGAGGAGGGAAGGGAAGAGACAAGCGATCCATCCATCGGTTCCTCTCCACCATCAGTCCCGGGCCCCCGGATGAAGAGGAGCAGAGAGAGCGAGAGAGAGAGCTGCAGGGGCCTCCCCTCGCTCCGTCTCCTCACTTCCATCCGTCAATCTCATTCTATTACACTAATGACCTTTTTTATAGAAAAAAAAAACTCAAACCAATGGCCGAAGGAAATGAACGGACCGCGGGAAAAACCAGAGGCAAGGGTTCTGTCTCTCCTCCGGGGGGGGGGGGGTTCTGTCTCTCCTCTGGGGGGGGCTCTGTCTCTCCTCCAGGGGGGGTTCTGTCTCTCCTCCGGGGGGGGTTCTGTCTCTCCTCCGGAGGGGTTCTGTCTCTCCTCCGGGGGGGGGTTCTGTCTCTCCTCCGGGGGGGGTTCTGTCTCTCCTCCGGGGGGGGTTCTGTTTCTCCTCCGGGGGGGGTTCTGTCTCTCCTCCGGGGGGGGTTCTGTCTCTCCTCCGGGGGGGTTCTGTCTCTCCTCCGGGGGGGGGTTCTGTCTCTCCTCCGGGGGGGGTTCTGTCTCTCCTCCGGGGGGGGCTCTGTCTCTCCTCCGGAGGGGTTCTGTCTCTCCTCCGGGGGGGGTTCTGTCTCTCCTCCGGGGGGGGTTCTGTCTCTCTTCCGGGGGGGGTTCTGTTTCTCCTCCGGGGGGGTTCTGTCTCTCCTCCGGGGGGGCTCTGTCTCTCCTCCGGGGGGGGGTTCTGTCTCTCCTCCGGGGGGGGTTCTGTCTCTCCTCCGGGGGGGGTTCTGTCTCTCTTCCGGGGGGGGTTCTGTTTCTCCTCCGGGGGGGTTCTGTCTCTCCTCCGGGGGGGGTTCTGTCTCTCCTCCGGGGGGGGTTCTGTCTCTCCTCCGGGGGGGGTTCTGTCTCTCCTCCGGGGGGGGTTCTGTCTCTCCTCCGGGGGGGGTTCTGTCTCTCCTCCGGGGGGGTTCTGTCTCTCCTCCGGGGGGGGTTCTGTCTCTCCTCCGGGGGGGGGGTTCTGTCTCTCCTCCGGGGGGGCTCTGTCTCTCCTCCGGGGGGGGTTCTGTCTCTCCTCCGGGGGGGGTTCTGTCTCTCCTCCGGGGGGGTTCTGTCTCTCCTCCGGGGGGGGGGTTCTGTCTCTCCTCCGGGGGGGGGGGGTTCTGTCTCTCCTCCGGGGGGGGGCTCTGTCTCTCCTCCGGAGGGGTTCTGTCTCTCCTCCGGGGGGGGTTCTGTCTCTCCTCCGGGGGGGGGTTCTGTCTCTCCTCCGGGGGGGGTTCTGTCTCTCCTCCGGGGGGGCTCTGTCTCTCCTCCGGGGGGGGTTCTGTCTCTCCTCCGGGGGGGGTTCTGTCTCTCCTCCGGGGGGGGTTCTGTCTCTCCTCCGGGGGGGGTTCTGTCTCTCCTCCGGGGGGGGCTCTGTCTCTCCTCCGGGGGGGGTTCTGTCTCTCCTCCGGGGGGGCTCTGTCTCTCCTCCGGGGGGGGTTCTGTCTCTCCTCCGGGGGGGCTCTGTCTCTCCTCCGGGGGGGGTTCTGTCTCTCCTCCGGGGGGGGGTTCTGTCTCTCCTCCGGGGGGGGTTCTGTCTCTCCTCCGGGGGGGGTTCTGTCTCTCCTCCGGGGGGGGTTCTGTCTCTCCTCCTAATGTGACATCCTCGGGCACGACGCAAAACACAAGTTGATTTCTTGAACTGATTTTAATGAAGAAGCATCCAAAACTTCATCCAAACCGTAAAATCTGTATGAGTACAAATGCATACAAAAGATACCATTACTATCAAGTCCATTAACAATGGTTGGAAAGTCACTATACATACACCACAATTGTCATCTCCATCAATCAATACCTTATTGGCTGCGTGCGGTACATGAGAACATCGATGCTTTACTGTAGTGTGTCTTCTGTCAGTTTCTTGGAATATTGTCTTGATACGTTGGCTTGATGGCTTGTTCTTTAGTTATTAGAACGGCAGGTAATTTCATTACCACTCAAGTTCATAGTTCCAACCAGTGGCGGCCGGTACATTCTTCTCCATGGGGGGCGCTATACCAAACATTTTGCAAACATGTACCACGCATTGGCGAATATTTAATTAGGTACAACTATCACCATTGCCATCAATCAATATATGATCACAGTCAGTCAAATGCAGCCAATATGCCCTACACAATCAGAGAGAGAGAGAGAGAGAGAGAGAGAGAGAGAGAGAGAGAGAGAAGAGAGAGAGAGAAGAGAGAGAGAGAGAGAGAGAGAGAGAGAGAGTAGAGAGAGAGAGGATGAGAGAGGAGAGAGAGAGAGATATCGCAACTCTACCTTGTTAAGTTGAAACGCACAGTGGTCCAGCAGGCAGAAGGGCTTGATAAAGTATATCCACTCCACTGTCCAGACTGTGTTGATGTCCATCCATGTCCACACTGCATCCATATATAGCTTCTTGTTGTTAGCCAACAAGTACTGTGTGAGTGACGAGCTGTGTCTTTGCCCATTTCCGCGTCGAACAGCCTGCAAACTACCTGGCGTTCCTATCGCCCTGCTCTAAGACAAACTCTAACCGTAACCAACTTTGAAAGAGTGCCTAAGCTTAACCGTCGAAAGAACTTGCCGTCACGCTCTAAGACAAATAGCTGCATCACAACAATACAACAGCTAGCATAGAGTAACTATCTACTGTACTAACCAGAAACTGACGTCGGCCAATCAGAGAGAGCGTCTCTCCGTGAAATGCGGCTATGGAAAAAACTGGCATCGGCCAATCAGAGAGCGTCTCCGGAGAAATGCGGCTACGGAAATTATAGACGCTGCTTGCTTAGACCGCTTCGAAACGCGCCCGGCTTACATCGTAATACATCATATTTCAACGCACAGCGCGTTACGGATACAGCGATGAAACCAGTGCACGGCGTGCACGCCCACTGTAAGCGCTATTGCATCTAGCCCCGAGAGAAATGCGGCTAGGAGAAATGCGGCTACGGTAACGGAACGTATTCTCTATCAGACAGTCAGTCACTTCCTGTTCAGGAAAACGATTATTTATATTTGATATATTAACGTTATATTGTGCATTGGAAACACAATCATACTTAAAATGAGTAAATATTATTCATTTTAAACATGTTTATATTATTTATAGGGCTATAGGGCTTCTCTCTTTTAACAGGGAGGGCGGCGCTCTAGCGCCCCCATTGACGGGCCGCCACTGGTTCCAACGCAAGAGAGAAGGCGGAAACACGTCACCGGATACCAGGGGTGTTCAACTCTTGTGAGATGTGGTAATTGCACAAATAAAATAGAAAAACAGTGCGCCCACTAATATGTATCTCATATAAAAACAAATAAGAAATACATTGAAAGGCAATTGAGTGTATCATTACTATTATACAAAATAAGCATATAAATTGTAAACATAAATAACTATATTAACCAACTGTTAACCATAGCTGCAGTTACAGTTAACCTTTTGTCGTGTGGCAGTGAAAGGGTTAACCTTCTGTATTGTCATAGTGAAAGGGGTTAACCTTCTGTATTGTCGCAGTGAAAGGGTTAACCCTTTGTTAGTGAAAGGGTTAAACTTCTGTAGTGTGGTAGTGAAAGACTCAAAGAGAAGTCGCCTATTCTCAGTCCTTGCCCCACAATGGTGGAATGAACTGCCCACCCCAGTTAGGACAGCCGAAACCCGTCCCAATCTTTCGCCGACGACTAAAGACGCACTTCTTCAATCATTATCTGAAATGAAAAAAAATAAATGAAAAACTCTAACCCTAACTAACCTTACTGTCATGCACTTGTCCTAATAAACTAACCTACACTGTAGCACTCAACACTTTGATGAACATTGTTACTCAGCTGATAGAGTTTGTACCATTCCTGCTGTCTTGTTGTACAAAACGTGTAAGTCGCTTTGGATAAAAGCGTCAGGCTAAATGACAAAATGTAAATGTAGTGAAAGGTTAACCGTCTGTAGTGTGGTAGTGAAGGGTTAACCTTCCGTAGTGTGGTAGTGAAAGGGTTAACCCGTTGTTGTGTGGCAGTGAAAGGGTTAACCTTCCGTATTGTGTCAGTGAAAGGGTTAACCCTTTGGTAGTGTGTCAGTGAAGGGGTTAACATTCCGTATCGTGGCAGTGAAAGGGTTAACCCTTTGGTAGTGTGTGTGGCAGTGAAAGGGTTAACAGGGATGACTCTAATAAAAGATTGCTGACACGACAGCCCCTGCGACGCCACCAGCCGATAGGGCCACAGGCTTGTTTTTAATTTGAGATGAACCCCCAGGGGCAAGGCCTGAGGGGGATTGAGTTGCGCTGTGGGGCTCCCTCCTCCCTCCCTCTCTCCTCTTTGAATGTTATTATCGGCGCCGTTCAGGGACCCGCTTCTCCGGTGAGAGGCCGCCTCGCGGAGGAGGACCACGATCACACAAAGTCCTGCGTCTGCCAATCAGCGGGAAAAACTACTCCTCAGAACCTCCTCAGAGTTTCACGGACTACAGTGTCAGTCTGGGGGTTAATTTGGTTGGTTTTCCGAACACAAGTTCTATAACCTGCAGTGCGGTGTAGAGGATAGACACAGAAAGGATGGCCTGCTTGTCAAAGAAGAAAGGGAAGACGTCGCAGTATTGGGGTTAGCTCACTATGTCAGTATGCAAGATTTGAGCGGCGCGACCAGACGGTGGTCGAGCAGGTAGTTAGTTCAAACGGTTTTAGTCGGTTGGTTTCGGCAGCAAAACAAAACCCTGGTTTTCTATACGAAAAGAGAGTAAAAAAAAAGTAACGTGGCAAATGGCGGAGAGTCATTTGAAACTCCCGCTCATCCTGCACTCTTCCGCCGTCCTCCTGGAAACCCCGCCTGCTTTATTGAGGTGATTAGTTCCAGATCCCTGTGTGCACCAAGTGCACTCATTCCCAGCACATTTAATCAACACCTCAATATCTCTGATGCACTCAATGAAAACCAGCCCATTATTAAAGGAATGTGAAAGGAAGGGAAATGGAAAAAGGGAATGGATGGAGAAAGTTATTATAATATATCGGAGAGGAGTGCAGCGCGGGTCCTTCGATCACACCAACAGAGGAACAGAACAGAAAACTATTACTATTCCTCTCAACATCAAGAGGGAGGCAGCCAGAGGAACAATCAAGGAAGGTCAAGTGGAGCCAGATTGAAAGTTGAAGGATATATGATTATGTTTGAGGCAAAATGTCATTGGAACTGCAATTCACTCAAAGGAGCACTCGACGTGCACAAGGTTTTTGCTCCGTTCCACGGCTTTAGATAACCATTGTATCCTCGCTTCCAAAATAACGTTTACTGGCCCCTCTTGAAACAGCACTCGCAGAGCAGAGTTGTTTAGCTATTTCACTACGTAAAATCAAACAGAAGCCTTGTTTTTTTTTATTATTTTTGCAAGGAGAGCTTTAATGCGTATATAGCTCTGAAATCCATATCTTCTACGCCCACTTCAGACCTTTCTAACCCACATCATTAAATTAGAAAGACTCCATACTGTAGCTGCTTTGTATCTGAGACTAAAAGAGAGAATATTTGTAAGGCCAGGCAAAGTATCACAGATACTTTCTGTTTGCGCTCGCAAGGGAATGACAAATTGAATATACTATGTGTGCATAGTGTGCGCGTGTGTGTGCATGTGTTTGTGTGTATGTGATTCATGCAAATGATCATACTCAGGGGCGTCGTTTTGGTATGGCAAGGTATGGCACTCGCCATACAAATTTTAAGATTTAAAAAAAGATTTTTTTTTTATTTTCTTTTTTATAATTACAATTTTTTATGTTGATTTAGAACTCGAATGTCAACATTATGAACGAAGCTTCGAACTATTCGGTACAGCCCTAGCATGTTTTGATATTGTCAATAAATTATCTCACCTTTACTAGGTGACTTTTACTGTGACTAACTGAAATATGCCACACAAAAAAAAGGAAAATGGACATACAGAAGTTTTTTAATTAAAGGGCAGCAGAGACAAGTGATACAGGGATACAGGTAAGGTCTTACAATGGCGTTGTGATTATTCAGCAGTTCAGCATTCAGTAACCAATACTTTTTGTGAACGTGTTTTTGATACTGCATTCTGTTGAACACACACCTCAAAACCGTACCTAAGGAAAATTGGCTCAATTGCAAGAAAAATAATAGCTAGACAGTTATGATATTACATTCTGCATAATTTGTATGCAAAATATTGTGGTTCCCTGCTTTAGTCTGTTGACACATTTCTATACTAAAAATGCTTGTGTAGTCCTGTGTCATACCTAAATGTCATATAAGTGAATTGTATAGAAACAACTCACCAATAGTTACTATTGCACAACTGATTTGACAAATAAAATCCGCCCCCTAACCCCCCCCCCCCCCCCCCCCCTCGCTCCTCGCCATACCTTGGCTTTTACTGAAATGACGCCACTGATCATACTGCTCATTATATCTCCGTATCAGCTCCGTATTGTGTATGTCAAGTACACACTGACTGGACCCACATAGCGGAAAAGGTTGAGGGGTGGATGTCATGTGCATTTAGCTTCGCATAATCATCGCAGCTACAGTACGTATAGCGCACGGTGTAGTGCGTGCATCACTATTATGCCAGCGCTTCGCGATAGAGGTGGTGTGGCTCCGCCAGGCAGAGTGCGAGGGGCGTGAGCGGGCGCAGTGCCGTGCGTGTGGGTTGATGAGGGGTGACCGGCGAGGCAGAGCGACCCGAGCGTGGGGCCAGACAGCGGAGGGTGTGTCATTAGACCCCCGCCTGGAGCCTCCTGGTCAGCACCCCCCCCCCCCCCCCCCCTAACATCCGTCTTCATTAAAAAGGTGACGCTGGTTCCTCTCCGAGCAGATGGTCATTATCAGCCACCCACCCCAAGCCCCCTCCATCCATCCCCCCAGCACCCTTCGCACACCACTAGGACACCACCACCGTCCTAGAGGACACCCCATCAGCACCTCCTCCGGGTCTCACGAGCGGAGAGAGAGACGGTCGGTCCCCCCCCCGTGAGGCTACTCGGTAATGATGACTTCTGGGCTCTCCGCATTAATCTTCCCTCGGAAATCTTTCTAAAGCCGCTGGTACGAAGTATAAAGATGGCTTCTCGTTGCATAAATTACCCGATGATCAAAAACATTTTCATAATCAGTGACCCAGTTTTCAATGCGGTCAGTAATGGCGAGAGTGGCACAGTCAGTCGGTACGAAATGCTTCCGGGACGTGTTAGTTAGTCACCATCTCTGTGGTTAATATCGCTTCCCATACTCTGGAGCCCCAGAGCCTTTCCCACATATCCCTCTATTTTTAGTGTATTTCTCTCTTTCTCTCCTCATCATCCTCCACATACTTGTGGAGGAGCAGTGTAGCTTGCAGGCGCTTGGGCAATAACAAGGGCCTCTTCTCAGCTAGGTGTTACCATGGGGATAAGGGAGGAGTTGGCCAGACAGTCGGGGACACTTTAATTAAGTTGACAGTCACTCACACTCGGGCTCACGCTGTCTGTGGTTGATTCACGCTGGTCACCATGGAGGCTGGCGGGGTGCAGGTACAGTAAGCGAAGCATAACAAACCATAATGGAGCACATTCTCGTTACAGCCACAGCCAGGGCTTTTCTCTCCCCTGTGTGTGTGTCAGCAGGTTCCCAGGCCCATACATGGTCCTTCCTGTCTCCACCTCACAACCACTGTCTTCCTGGGCACGGCCTGCACTCCTGAGAACCCTCACATCATCAAGGGGCCAGGATAAAGAGGCCTGCACTCCTGAGAACCCTCACATCATCAAGGGGCCAGGATAAAGAGGCCTGCACTCCTGAGAACCCTCACATCATCAAGGGGCCAGGATAAAGAGGCCTGCACTCCTGAGAACCCTCACGTCATCAAGGGGCCAGGATAAAGAGGCCTGCACTCCTGAGAACCCTCACATCATCAAGGGGCCAGGATAAAGAGGCCTGCACTCCTGAGAACCCTCACATCATCAAGGGGCCAGGATAAAGAGGCCTGCACTCCTGAGAACCCTCACGTCATCAAGGGGCCAGGATAAAGAGGCCTGCACTCCTGAGAACCCTCACATCATCAAGGGGCCAGGATAAAGAGGCCTGCACTCCTGAGAACCCTCACATCATCAAGGGGCCAGGATAAAGAGGCCTGCACTCCTGAGAACCCTCACGTCATCAAGGGGCCAGGATAAAGAGGCCTGCACTCCTGAGAACCCTCACGTCATCAAGGGGCCAGGATAAAGAGGCCTGCACTCCTGAGAACACTCACATCATCAAGGGGCCAGGATAAAGAGGCCTGCACTCCTGAGAACCCTCACATCATCAAGGGGCCAGGATAAAGAGGCCTGCACTCCTGAGAACCCTCACATCATCAAGGGGCCAGGATAAAGAGGCTGTTATGTACCAGTTTTGGTGTTGGTTTGCACATAGGTTGCGTGCCTTTGAGCCAGGGTCGTAACAGAGGCCTACACTCCTGAGAACCCTCACGTCATCAAGGGGCCAGGATAAAGAGGCCTACACACCTGAGAACCCTCACGTCATCAAGGGGCCAGGATAAAGAGGCCTACACTCCTGAGAATCACGTCATCAAGGGGCCAGGATAAAGAGGCCTACACACCTGCGAACCCTCACGTCATCAAGGGGCCAGGATAAAGAGGCCTACACTCCTGAGAACCCTCACGTCATCAAGGGGCCAGGATAAAGAGGCCTGCACTTCTGAGAACCCTCACGTCATCAAGGGGCCAGGATAAAGAGGCCTACACACCTGAGAACCCTCACATCATCAAGGGGCCAGGATAAAGAGGCCTGCACTCCTGAGAACCCTCACATCATCAAGGGGCCAGGATAAAGAGGCCTGCACTCCTGAGAACCCTCACGTCATCAAGGGGCCAGGATAAAGAGGCCTGCACTCCTGAGAACCCTCACGTCATCAAGGGGCCAGGATAAAGAGGCCTGCACTCCTGTCACTCCTGTGTTGTTTTCACCTCCCGTGGTATAGGACTCTATATTCAGACCTCAGCGTTCATGGAATCATGTCTTCTTGTGCCCAGTGACTTTTTGCTCCATACTAACTCTCACCACCTTGGACCTTGTTTCCCAATACTATCATTAAATATTCTAAACCGCTCCCTTCTCCTGTGACTGTGTTCTGCTCCTGGGTTCTAGAAAAGACACCTAACCCTAACAATTCTCACAAATGTACAGTTGCTGTGGTGTGGTATATCCAGGGGCGGATTATGAATCTGGAGACCCCCCTGGGTACAAACACCTCCAGGGCCCCTCCATCCACAGGACTCGTTGACTGACACACGCCGTAGACCTCCAATATGGCGTGAGGCTGTAAAGACTGACAGCGATCAGGCAGGTTGGGGGCCCATGTAGACCTTTTACCCAGGGCTCCGGGGGGGGGGGGGGGGGGGGGGCTGTTTTGGCAACCCTGCATCCCTGGTTTGCCTGGTCTGATGTTGAGGGGCCCCTTCAGGGCCCCCTTGATCGTTGGGCCCCTGGGCCGGTGCCTGATAGACCGGTTTGGTAATTCAGCCTCTGGGTATCTCAACATCTTGAACATTGATATCTAAAATCGAAGCATATTCTCTCATGCTACTTTTCAAATCATGTCGGTACTACCTCCCCTGGTGCCACATTTTTTATAAATCTTTTTAAGACCGATGACGTCAATGTTTCATTTACCGCAAAACGAAACCTATGAAGTGTGCCGCACGTTCACGAGCACAATACACGCTGACCTAGGATTTCACTTGATTCAACAACAACAAAGCAGTCGGGGCAATGGCAAGCCGAAAAAACAAGTTGCAAGTGTGGTAGGTAGATAACATTTTTAGAGACTAAAGTACAGAAAAAAGGTACCATTGGGTACCGGTATCAATTCACTGGTACCGGTACCGGTATCGGTTCAAATGTGAATGGTACCCAACCCTAGTACGCTGACCTATGAACTACTTCCCTCAACAAGCACAACCTCTTGCAAGAACCTATTCTTCTTCTCCTTCTTGTGGCGCTGTCCCTGGGTGAACTGTAGGCGAGCTGTGTGTGTGTGTGTGTGTGTGTGTGTACTACTGTCAAAACTAGGTTGTTGAAAGCCTCTACAACTGTCGTCCCCGCTGCGCACTCCTTGCTGTGCGGAACTCACGCCCCGCCGGTACCTCGAGGTGTGAAAAAGAGTCATCAGAAAAGAACAGGAAAAAAATAATGGTACACGGGCTGTGGAGTCGACCAGAGAGAGTCAGAGAGTTCGCCCATCCATTCCACCGTGTGACTGTGTCGGCGCCAGCGGTGACTCCTGAACTCCTGCGCTCTCTCTGGGCTCCGGCGATGATGAGTGATGTGGATCTACGCTCCTCCTGCCGCCATGACCTCGGCACAGGTATCTCCCAGCCAGCGGGACCCACCATGGATCCCAATTACTGCCATAATCACTCCCTAGCTGAGAGCGGGGGACTTCAGAAAGTGTCCATCTTCATCATCATATTCATCATCGTCATTCCTGCCGCTGCGCATCATTAGTAGGTGACGGACGGACGGACTGGGTGGATGATGATCTTGATCTGTCCGAGGTATCGTCACGCTAACTGGGTCTCGCGTTAGATGCTAGGGTCGTGGACGGTCGTTCGCATTACAGGATGTCACACAGGAAGGTGGGAAGCGGTGTCTAGCGTAGTGGTACGCGCTGGGGGTTCAAAGGTCAGTCTCCGGTGGGGGGGGGGGGGGGGGTGTGGGGTGTGATCCTCTGGGGTGTGTCTCTAACGAGGAGAGTCTGTCTGTCTGTGTGGCCGGTTCAGACTCACTGGACAAAGGGGGAGACGGGGAGAAGTGGCAGACAGTGGTGGCATGTTGTTTGCCTGTCAATCCACACTCACACTCACACTCCACACGGTACAGACTCACACACATGCACACACACACACACACACACACACACACACACACGCATGCACGCATGCACACACACACACACGCACGCACACACACACACACACACACACACACACACACACACACACACACACACACACACACACACACACACACACACACACACACACACACACACACACACACACACACACACACACACACACACACACACACACACACACACAAACACACACACACACAGTGAAAAGAAAACTCAAGATTCAAGAGGTTTATTTTTCACATACATACCAGGGCATACAGTGAAATGCGGGTGGCCATGCCCGCTTTGATTGTGCAATAATACTAAATAATAAAATAGACCTAATAAACAGGTAATAAAATAGACATAAAATATGCATGATAAAATAGACAAAGAGTGAAAAGAAAACTTAGTTTGTATTGAGTGTACGCGTGTGCATGAATATGTGTGTACTTGTGTGTGTGTGTGTGTGTGTGTGTGTGAATGCACAAATATGGAATGTGTGTGTGCTTGTGTGAGTGTGTGTGTGCGTGTGCGTGCGTGCGTGTGCGTGTGTGTGTGCGTGCGTGTGTGTGCGTGTGTGTGCGTGTGTGTGCGTGTGTGTGCGCACGTGTGTGTGTGTGTGTGTGCGCGCGTGTGTGTGTGTGAGTGAGGCAGGGTCGTGTGTACATAGTACATGTCTAAATCCATATGGTCGAATGCTGCCACATGTCTCACTTGACGATGCACAGAGAGACTCAAACAGATCACGTCATTAGGCCGCTCTCTCTAATGGCTTACTGTAATACCCAGCTGACATCCTGTTCCAGGAAATGCTCACGAGATTTTCAAAATAAAGGGGAAAAATGCTTTTGGGATGGTTTTCATATCCCCTGGCACCTGCGGAGGAGGTCATTCCATTAGGTGCTCTGGATTTACATATAAATTGAACAAGCTGTATTAACACACCTCTTTAAAACGTCTTCCGCCCCTCTGTATCCTATTATCTGAGTCCCACACTTCAACGAGCATTTAATTTCTGTCTATTGTAACGCGGCACGTTTCATTATGTCTCAGCTGTTGTTTATTAAAACGCTACGCCTAATAACGCCCCCATGTGCCCGGCCCCCTTCCCCCCCACAATGCATCCGTTCTAATGCGTTCTGCGGTACGTCTGTGTGTGTCCCGGGGTAAGAAAAAACGGGAAATGTTGAAAATGCACTGGAATATGAAAAGCAATCATATTTTCTGTATCAGTAAGCAGCTCTGCGGTAGCTGGGGGTCATGCTTCCACTCAGCTGCATGCTTGGGGAGGCATTTTGTAAGAACCCCGTAGGCTCACCTAGTTAATTAAGTTTTTTGTGCTATTAGAATGATGTAACTTCCTTATGTTGCTCTTACACAATGCTAATTCTCTGGCCCCCATCAGAGAGAGGACTGATAGGTAGGCATTGCTGCCGAATGATGGCTTGCTTTTTTCCCCTGTCCATATGATATGTGCATCAACAATGCAAATATTAGGGTTGTGAATCGATACCGGTACCCAACGGTACCTTTTTTTCTGTACTTTAGTCTCTAAAAATCAAATCTATCTACCTCAGTTGTAAAAGAAAATTCCAAACTTCAAATAATTTATTATCATTATTATTTATTTAGAACAAGTTGTTAATATATATATATAATATTGCAGCGAGCAGCACTTTCTTTTTTGCATTACCGAAACGTGGCACCGGTGGATCTCACGTGAATCGGTACTCGGTAGTACCGACGACGTGATTCGGTCGATACCCTTAAAAGTACCGGATTCGGTACCCATCCCTAGCAAATATACTGTAAAAGAACAACAACAACACAGGGTGTATCAATAACGTATACAGACTATAAACCCACTGCACATAAACAACTTTATGATTATAAATAGTTTAGACCGACAGTTTCCCCCAGACACCTGGTGGAGATGTGCTATCGTGGTCGATCTGAGTCACTTATTGTGGGCATGTAGGAGAGTGTCAACCACTTTAGGAATTCACATACTGTATGTTCTCGCTGCGCCCCGGGGACAGATCAGTCAGTATAATGTGAACAAGCACCGCTCTCTCTCCCTGAAGCTACAAATCAGAGAGAGAGCCGATGTAACCGATGTAACTGGGATGTAAAATCTGCGGCTCTGATTTTATGACTGATTTCTGATTTCTAGCTTCAGGAGAGAGCGGTGCATCACATTATACTGCCTGAACCGTCCTGGGGCAACAGGGAGAACGTATGTGAATTCTTGAAATGGATGGCGTTCCCCTTTAAATCAACAAGCATGGGGGGGGGGGGGGGGAAACAGTGTCTCAAAGTGAAGGAGACTTAAGCATGCTGCGCATGAGACCTGCCATGGCGTTGTCTTGGTGATATCAAGTTTCAGTTCCATAAGGAGATAAAGAAAGAGGGATCCAGATATAGAAGTGTGTGGGCATGTGTGACTTTGTCCACAGTGAGAACTGAGAGAAGAGAGGGGAACCTTAACGCCAGGGCTGTAAAGTACTTGAGCAATTGTACTTTGTTACAATATTTAAGTACTGTCTTTGGGGATTTGTACTTTACTTGAGTATTATTAGGTTTGTATACTTCTTGTATACTTAAAATGCAGACCTACAAAGTACAAATCTCATAGGTCCAACCATTTTAATTAGTATATTTGTTTCTCTAGCCGAACTAACGTTAACGTTATTAATCCTGCGGCCGCACTTTATTTAAAAACAGCCAATCAAATCCCCATCAATGGAAAATGAACCCGCCCATACCCTGGGCTGATTGGTCCTTGTGTAAGACTAGAAAGCAGGGATCTTTGATTAAACAATATTGTAACAAAAATGAGCAGAAGTATTTCAATTATTAGACGGAATGCCTATTTTTTAACAGACACAGCTACCAAGCAAGTCATACAATCACTAGTTTTGTCACATCTGGACTACTGTCCAGCAATCTGGTCAAATGCATCCAAACAAGACTTAAATAAAATACAGCTTACTCAAGACTTGCATTGCATAGCTCAATTAGAAACAGAGTTGAGAAAATGCACAAGGAACTGTCATGGATGAGAGTCAATGAGAGACTAGTGTGTAGTCTTATTTTGTTTATGAGAAATATTTATACTTTACATAAACCTGTGTGCCTCTTTTTGCAGCTGGTGCTTATTAGTGATGGTCATGGCTATGGCACTAGACAAGCATTGAGGGGTCGGTTCGCCCTGCCGAGACCCAGAACTGAAGCCTTAAAGAAAACTGTAATGTACAGGGCAATGTCCTACTGGAATAGACTTCCACAATATTTGGTTTCAATTACCAGTAAGGTGGGATTCAAGAGGAGACTACGAGTGGCTGTAATGCAGAATGAGATTGATTTTGGTTGGGTCTAATCTGTGTCTAATGAATGGGTTCTTGTGTTGGGTTATGTGTTGTTTTGGAATGTGTTTGTCTAGTGGTTATGAGGAGTATTAGAGTATGAGTGTATGGAATGTTGTGCTGTTTTTGAGCACGTTTTAGTTTTCTCTGAGATGTCTTTGTTTGTTGTTTTATTGATATTTGTTGTTTTATTGATATTTGTTATTGTTCTATATTAGAAAATTTGGCATACATATTTGTTTGTATGCCTGATTTTGATTGGTTTAATGTTCTATAATTGTTTGTATATTTTATTGGTGTTTTATTGATATTTGTTTTGTTTTTATGTTGTTTTATTGATTATTCTTGTTTAATTTTATATGTTTGGATCCAGACCCCAGGAAGAATAGTCGCTGCTGAGGCAGTGACTAATGGGGATCTGAAATAAAGAAATAAAGAAATAAATAAACACCTGCTATCAGAAGAATAGACAGTCAGAGTGACGAGCTACAGAAGATGGCCACAAACGATAGTACGAGTGATGAAGAGGATGAAACGGAACATTTCATTGCCCCGGAATAAAAAAAAGTTTTTACATTTAAAAGTAGATTTTTTTTTTAACTTTTACTCAAGTGTGTTTTTAGCCAGATACTCTGACTTTTACTTGAGTACAATTCTGAGACGGTACCCATAGCCATACTTTATAATTTCTGGGTACTTTTTACACCCCTGCCTGTTTTCTCTCTCTCTGTCTCTCTCTCTCTCTCTTTCTCTCTAATGAGAAACAACAGTCTCTATCTTTCTTTCTTTCTTTATTTTTCCCATTCTCTCTCTCTCTCTCTCTCTTAGTGCATGCTGGGAATGAGATTGGAGAGATTGGAGATGTTGGAGATTGGAGGTGTAGTGAGTTTTTTTATATCTTTATCTGTCTATTTTGTTAATTTGTTTATGGGATATTGTATTATAGTGTAGTGTTGGGTTGCTGTGTGTTTTTGGTGTGTATAGGGTTAAGTGGGAGTGTTTTGTTTGTTTGGCAGTCGGCCAGGCTGTTTTGCTGGTTGACGTCAGACGCCAGTATGGACTTTTCCAAAATTGGTAGAAAGCATGGTATCAAGATATCTGTTTCTAATGTGTCAGTAGAGGACTGCAGTATGGCAGTTGGAAATATTGTTGGACATAGAAATATTAAATCAGCTGCGAGAATGAACGGAGGAGTGGTGATTTTTCTTGATTCATTGGACAAGGTGCAGACACTGGTTCAATCAGGGATCAGTGTGGATGGGGCTTTTCTTGCTGTGGAGCCTCTCTCCACACCAGGCAGAAATGTCTTTATTTCCAACGTTCCGCCGTTCATCAGTGACAAACTATTGAGAAGTCAACTAGCACGACATGGGAGGATAATTTCCCCTATAAGAAAAATGTCGTCGGGATGTAAACCTCCGCTTTTAAAGCATGTTGTCTCACACAGGCGACAGGTTTTAATGATTCTAAACAACAGCGGAGAGGAGCTTGAGTTGGTTTTTAAGATAGAGGTTGATGAGTTTGATTATGTGGTTTTTGTTCTGGAAATTCGGGAAAGTGTTTCAGATGCGGGGAAGAGGGACATATCTCCCGAGACTGTGCGGGGAGAGGGGCAAGGCGACCTCCGCCTCAGCCCCAGGAGGAGCGCGGGGCTGGGCTCAGCGCAGGTGTGGAGGAGGGAGAACTCGGAGTGTGGCAGCGCAGAGCTGAGAGCAGTGACAACAACAGTGTCCCGCTGCAGACCGTCAGCAGTGTCGGTAGTGTTCCTTTGCAGGCCGTCGGCAGTGTAGACGGTGTCCCTCTGCAGACCGTCAGCAGTGAAAACAGTGTTCCTTTGCAGACCGTCAGTAGCGCAACAGATAGTATCCAGCTGCAGGGCCACATAACCGGTGTAGCAGGTACGGACCAGAGCCTTGGTACAGAGGAGGGAGGAGTGAGGGGAGCTGCCCCCCCTTCAACTAGTGGCGACTGTGGGGTAACAGGGGGTGGTGCGGGTGGTGCAGGTACAGAGGAGGGAGGGGTGGGAGACGCTGTTCCCCCCTCAACCAGTGGTTGTGTAGGTAAGGAGGTGGGAATCAGAGATGCTGCCCCCCCTTCAACAAGTGGCGAGGTAACAGGGGAGAGCAGAGTTTTTTTTGTCCCCCCAAGCCCAACACTGCGTCAGGGGAAAAAAAGGGAAAAAAAAAATATGACGAGTGAAGTAATAGGGGAAAAGCTGAATGTGGTGGACAATGTAAACAGTCAGACAGTGGATGGCGTGGGTGGAAGTGATGGAGGGGTGGGCTCTCAGGATAAGGAAGGAGTGACAAGTTTGCTCAAAGAGAGTCAGGAGGGTGTAGAAGACACAGGTTCCTCTCAGTCCAGCATGGACGAGGATGAGGTTGAAAAAAAATGGGGTGAGGTTGAAAAACAATGGGGGGATGACATCTCAAGTGTTGAGGAAGATGAGTTCCCAAATGCTTCTCAAGTGTCTGATTCACAACGGAAAAATGTTTATGCAGTCAGGCAGATACAGAAGTTCCTGCACACAACAAAAAATTTGAGAAGTGTCAAAGTGGAAGATTTTTTTTGAAAATTTAGAGATGTTTATTTTTTCAGCAAGGACTCAAATGAGGTTGAAGAACAATGGGGGGTACACTTCCCAGGAAGTTTTTAGACTTTAGAAATTGTGCAGAAGCTCAGAAAACTGGATAATATAATGTTACCATGATAATGGAGCTTCTGATGTGTGGAGCCTGGCTGGACATTCAGGAAGGGAGTAGACCTGGGCTTGGACAGTGTCTGCAAGCAGTTGTGACAATGACACTGAAAGATGTTGTGAATGTAGCCGGGTCAGAGGAAGTGGCTTCTTTATTGGGGCTGAGGACGGCCTGTCACAACAGGGTCTGTCTGGACGATTGGACTGAAGCGCGGAGCGTCGGGGAACAATACCTGTTGCAGGATTATTTCGGTGGAACGGAAGGTCCTGATTAAGGGGATCTTTTTTTTCATGCTCTGGATATAAAAACTGACACAAATGGACTGACGGGACCCTTTTGGGTTGCTCATATGTTGTTCTTGATGACATATTATGTGTTGAATGGAAGTATGGATACTTTTTTTGTTTGGGTGGAGCTTCAATGTTTTTTTGTTGTGTTGCAGAAGGACAGGTGTATTTTAGCATTTTTTTTTATTGTGAAATCTCATGTGGTTTTAAGTGTGATGGGGACACATGTTGCCCGATATAATGTGTAGTTAGTTATTTAATTGTATTGGCATACACATTGTACATTGTAATGAGAATTATGTAAATAAATGTTTTTCTAAAATCAAAAAAAAAATCTCTCTCTCTCTCTCTCTCTCTCTCTCTCCCATTCTCTCTCTCTCTCTTTCTCTCTCCCGTTATCTCTCTCTCTTTTTCTCTCTCTCTCTAATGAGAAACAAGTACAACAGTTGCTCTCTTTTCCCCTATTTTCAGTTTTCTCTGTCTTTGTCTCTGTCTCTCTCTCTTTATCTCTAATGAGAAACAACAGTCTCTCTCTCTTTCTTTCTTTCTTTCTTTCTTTCTTTCTTTCTTTCTTTCTTTCTTTCTTTCTTTCTTTTTTCTTTCTTTCTTTCTTTCTTTCTTTCTTTCTTTCTTTCTTTCTTTCTTTCTTTCTTTCTTTCTTTCTTTCTTTCTTTCTTTCTTTCTTTCTTTCTTTCTTTCTTTCTTTCTTTCTTTCTTTCTTTCTTTCTTTCTTTCTTTCTTTCTTTCTCCTGTTCTCTCTAATAATTTCCGGGTACTTTTTACACCCCTGCCTAACGCTAACCCTGGTGAGGCAGTTCTAAAAGTGTGAGACAACAAACTGATCCAAACAAAGCCAGAAGTATATTTACATTATTTTCAATGTAGCCATCGTAAGAGTCCCACTTCACTGTGAACACTGCAATGCAAAAATATCCCCAACGCTCCAACACTGAGAGGAATTGATTATTGTGTTTTCTTTTCAGTTGTCAAAAGCTGTCTATAAATGCATCTGGCAGCAAGTTCTTGAGAGTGTTGTGTTTTTAAAATGTGGCAGTCGATCTGTAAGCTACAACTATCCAATCTATACATCTGTCTGTACCTATACCTGCATATAATCCTTTTTCACATATCTAGATACTATATCTATATTTGTACACATCCCTTACCTACTCTACTGGTTACGCTGCTGGCCAGTATGACTTACTACCATAGTGTCTTTATACCTGCATCACTGTACATATTAATACTACAACTCTGTACATACATCTGATTAGCACTATTACTCGGTAGTACTAATTTATATATTTTATACCCAGTCACCTGTACATTGTATATTACTATTAAACTGTAGTTACATTTTCACTCTGGTTGGATGCCAAACTTATTTATGTTGTACTGTACTTGACGTGCTGTATAATGACAATACATTTAAATGAGTGGTGGGACTCGATAAAAAATGTTAATCAAATTAATTCGAGACTTTATAGTTAATTAATCGAAATTAATCACATTTTAATCGCATATCAATATTTGATGCGAAAAGCACAATTTTTCAATTCAAATGGATTTTGGTATTGTCATAATCACGGCGAGAGCCTTCCTCACCCCTCCTCCTTCCACGCCCTTATATGGGCAGCATCCGACCTCAGCATTCCCACACTAACCAGAGGGACATCAATCAGCGCGGCTATGATGGATTCCCTCATCAACAAACCCCTACATCAACCCACGGATCCTGTTCTCCCTCGTCTTTTTTCAGTATTCTGTATGAACAAACCAGACTAAGAAAAAAAGTTATTTGCGATCTATTATACTTTTTTTTTTTATCCACTTTTTCTCCTTATTTTCAATTTTTCTCCCATCCCAATTTTCGCTGTTTCCAATTCTCCCCTCCCCTGTCTTGAACGTTGCTCGCATATGCCCCCCACTGGTAGGTTGTAGGGAGGATAGAAGCCTTGCATCACGTGTCCCCAGCCTGTCACATCTTTTCACCTGCCAGCACGGACTCTCATTGGCGAGGTGTAACGTGTGGGAGGCTCACACTACCCCCGCCATTTCCTGTCTGCTGTGCAGGCGTTCCCCACAACCGACCTGTAGGAGTCGCTGTCCACAACGTCCAGATTACCACCCATCGACTTCCACCCGCTGACTCTGCCAATTGAGCCAGTATGACGGCCGGCCCAAGCCGGAGGCAGCGAGTATTATACACTTATATACTTATAGCACATGCATGAGTCTGGTCTCCTTTGAAAGATAACATTCTTACATATATAAGAAAAAATCATCATGCGATTAAATGCATAATGTTTTTTTACTTTGAATTCTTTCTGTAGTTAATTAATCACAATTAATGCGATAAAGTTCCAGCCCCTAATTGAAATCGAATCGAATCGAATCGAATCGAATCGAATCGAATATCGAATCTAATCTAATCTAATCTAATCTAATCTAATCTAATCTAATCTATCTAATCTAATCTAATCTAATCTAATTTTGGAACAAAATAGGGAGGCAGTGGCTGCCAAGGAGCTTTTGAATCACAAATGAAACATTGACTTTGATTTATAGACGTGATATCTTGTGTTTTCTATGGTTTTACCAGAAGT
>NC_140175.1:95792300-95804800 GCF_963971535.1 Notolepis coatsorum
GATCACTTTTCCCTCTTAATGTCTCTCTCTCTCTCCATCTCCCATTTACTCTTCTCTTACCCCCTTCCCCTCCTCTCTAGCGGTACCTTCAGTATCTCCTTCTCTCCTCCCTCTCTCAATTTCTCTCTCTCTCTCTGCAACTACCCCCCCCCCCCCCCCCCCCCCCCCCTGAATGGTGAAAACCAGTTGTACAGTAGAACCGTGTGGGCAGTTATCTCTGACAATCAGATCGTACGGAGGAGGTCTTGTGTTTTTGTTGAAAATAACTATGTTCTCTGACACTGGGAAACAACTACAACAACAGAAAACGATGAAGATGAGGCAAGAAGAGAAGGTTCTCCACGACTACAGGAGTACGATTCTTCAGAGGAGTAACCTGCTTTTAATAAGGAGCATGACAGATGGAATACCTCAGCCGTGCTATCTTTTGTTATTTTAAAGTATTTTCTCTCTCTCTCCCTCTCTCTCTCTCTCTCTCTCCCTCTCTCTCTCTCTCTCTCTCTCTCTCTCTCTCTCTCTCTCTCTCTCTCTCTCTCTCTCTCTCTCTCTCTCTCTCTCTCTCTCTCTCTCTCTCTCTCTCTCTCTCTCTCTCTCTCTCTCTCTCTCTCTCTCTCTCTCCAGCCCTGTCCTGAGGGAGCTGCCCTACCGTTATCACAGTTATAGCCTGTGCACATTTCATTAGCCTAATAATGTCTTGGCTGGGACACACATCTCTGTTGCTGGAGGCCCTCCACAGCCCATACCCCCCCTACCCCCCTAGGACAAGGAGGCAGACAGCTCTTCCTAAATAGGTGGGATTTGATGAAAGGGGGGGGGGGGGTGCAGAGAGAGAAGGGGAAACGGCGGAGAGACTTTATGGTAGAAAAAACATCTGAAGGAATGAAACAAGTAAATGGATTGTATTTATATGGAGCTTATTTATCCAAAGCGCCTTAGAACTTATGCCTCCCATTCACCCGTTCACTCGAGTCAAGTCAAGTCGAGTCAGTTTGATTTGTATAGCACATTTACAAATGACTAAAAAGCCAAACCAAAGTGCTTCACATGATAAAAACACATAATACAATGTAATAAAAAAAAACTCACACACACACATCGACCATGCAAGGTGCCAACCTTGTTACGTCTCGGGGGTATTTAACTCAATATGCAGATACAGAGTAACTAATGACAGGTCTTGTTCAAACCCAGTTGGGTTATATTTAATGATAATAGACATGGTCAAGTGTTCAGGCAGGGGTCGATACACGGGGGGGGGGACACTCGTACAGTCCAGGGGCGTGCGCGGGACAGGAGGGTCAGACAGGCAGGGGTCGATACACGGGAACAGAGTGGTCAGCCAGACAGGGGTCGAAGCGGGTACAGGGGAGTCAGCCAGGCAGGGGTCAAAGCGGGTGCAGGTCCTCATACGTTCGGGAAAAGGCAAGGAGAGTTTGTCAGGCAGGCAGGGGTCAGAGCACGTCTTTGTCGGGAACCAGAGAACAGAGTAGCCAGGTAGGAACCGTGACAAACCTGCTCATCAGGGTGGAGTTAGGGGTTGGCTGTCTTGCTCGAGGGCACTTCCACACGCTGCCGAGAGGAGCCGGAATTTAACCGGGAACCAATCCGATTACCAGACGACCACTCTACCTCCTGAGCCACTCTCACTTCACCATTGTCGGGAAGTGATTGTAAAGATTATCAAAATGTACGAGGAAACATGATGTCAGCCAAAAAGGTTCCATACAGTATATACCCTGTCTGATCTGAAGGAGAGGTTATTAGATCATATAATACCCTGTCTGATCTGAAGGAGAGGTTATTAGATCATATAACCTGTCTGATCTGAATGTGAGGTTATTAGATCATATAATACCCTGTCTGATCTGAACGAGAGGTTATTAGATCATATAACCTGTCTGATCTGAACGAGAGGTTATTAGATCATATAATACCCTGTCTGATCTGAACGAGAGGTTATTAGATCATATAACCTGTCTGATCTGAAGGAGAGGTTATTAGATCATATAATACCCTGTCTGATCTGAACGAGAGGTTATTAGATCATATAAAACCCTGTCTGATCTGAATGAGAGGTTATTAGATCATATAACCTGTCTGATCTGAACGAGAGGTTATTAGATCATATAATACTCTGTCTGATCTGAAGGAGAGGTTATTAGATCATATAATACCCTGTCTGATCTGAATGAGAGGTTATTAGATCATATAATACCCTGTCTGATCTGAACCAGAGGTTATTAGATCATATAACCTGTCTGATCTGAACGAGAGGTTATTAGATCATATAACCTGTCTGATCTGAATGAGAGGTTATTAGATCATATAACCTGTCTGATCTGAATGAGAGGTTATTAGATCATATAACCTGTCTGATCTGAATGAGAGGTTATTAGATCATATAACCTATCTGATCTGAACCAGAGGTTATTAGATCATATAATACCCTGTCTGATCTGAACGAGAGGTTATTAGATCATATAACCTGTCTGATCTGAATGAGAGGTTATTAGATCATATAATAACCTGTCTGATCTGAATGTGAGGTTATTAGATCATATAAAACCCTGTCTGATCTGAATGAGAGGTTATTAGATCATATAATACTCTGTCTGATCTGAATGAGAGGTTATTAGATCATATAACCTGTCTGATCTGAACGAGAGGTTATTAGATCATATAATACTCTGTCTGATCTGAAGGAGAGGTTATTAGATCATATAATACCCTGTCTGATCTGAATGAGAGGTTATTAGATCATATAATACCCTGTCTGATCTGAACCAGAGGTTATTAGATCATATAACCTGTCTGATCTGAACGAGAGGTTATTAGATCATATAACCTGTCTGATCTGAATGAGAGGTTATTAGATCATATAACCTGTCTGATCTGAATGAGAGGTTATTAGATCATATAACCTGTCTGATCTGAATGAGAGGTTATTAGATCATATAACCTGTCTGATCTGAACCAGAGGTTATTAGATCATATAATACCCTGTCTGATCTGAACGAGAGGTTATTAGATCATATAACCTGTCTGATCTGAATGAGAGGTTATTAGATCATATAATAACCTGTCTGATCTGAATGTGAGGTTATTAGATCATATAAAACCCTGTCTGATCTGAATGAGAGGTTATTAGATCATATAACCTATCTGATCTGAATGAGAGGTTATTAGATCATATAATAACCTGTCTGATCTGAACGAGAGATTATTAGATCATATACCCTGTCTGATCTGAACGAGAGGTTATTAGATCATATAACCTGTCTGATCTGAATGAGAGGTTATTAGATCATATAACCTGTCTGATCTGAATGAGAGATTATTAGATCTTATTACATGGCGTTTTAACATTCGCCAAAATGCTTGATTGTGATTGGTCAATAGCGCTCGTCAGAGGTCCGTTATTACTCGATAACGAACCTCTGCCGAGCAATAATGACCGCTGTTCGCAGCTGGACCAATCAAGCCCACTGACACACACTGTATCAGTGCAATCAGTCCACACACCTGCCGGCTGCCGGTGATGACAGCGCGGAGCGACAGAACAGAACTGCGTCTGCATTTGATCTCGTCTTGTCGATGGTGTAAAATTAATTAGGTATATTGTTAGTAAGTTAGCCATGTAATAAGCGGGATAATGTATAGCTATACTCGGTCATTGTCGCAAAATAATTGACCTTCACTGACGTTTAGAACACCTCGGCGAGGCGCCTCAGTGTTCTAAACTCCGTGTCGGTCAATTATTTTGCGACAATGACCTCGTCATTACCTCGCTATACATTATTTATCCCTTACATATACCCTGCCTGACCTGAATGAGAGATTATTAGATAATATACCCTGTCTGATCTGAATGAGAGATTATTAGATCATATACCCTGTCTGATCTGAATGAGAGGTTATTAGATCATATACCCTGTCTGATCTGAATGAGAGGTTATTAGATCATATAATACCCTGTCTGATCTGAATGAGAGGTTATTAGATCATATAATACCCTGTCTGATCTGAATGAGAGGTTATTAGATCATATAATACCCTGTCTGATCCGAACGAGAGATTATTAGATCATATAACCTCTCACCCTGCCTGATCAGAGGTTACTTCTTGATGGGGTGTGTCTTTTTATTCTCGTCCTATAGAGACTGGCCAGTGAGTGATGAGCGCCTGGGCTGAGAGTCTGTTCCCTTTGTTCTCCCGGTGTGACGGCCTGTCGTTTAGACGTGGCGCCCCGTGAGCAGTCTGTTCCACATTAGCTGCATGAGAGGTCATCACCAGTCTGATCATTAGCTTTCACAAGAGGCAGGAGATCCCCCCTCTGCTCTGTGTGTGTGTGTGTCTCTCTCTCTCTCTCTCTCTCTCTCTCTCTCTCTCTCTCTCTCTCTCTCTCTCTCTCTCTCTCTCTCTCTCTCTCTCTCTCTCTCTCTCTCTCTCTCTCTCTCTCTCTCTCTCTCTCTCTCTCTTAGTCTCACTTTCCCTCTCTGTATAATAATAATAATAATAATAATAATAATAATAAAAAAAGAAAACATCACTGATGTTCTTAGATGCGATGAGTTAAGGTAAAATCAAATAGGATATTCCTTTATTGATCCCCTTCAGGGGAAATACTGTAAATTGTACACATTGAACATTGTCCTCACATTGTGTTACAGTAGCTGCAAGCACTATGTAAGAGATTAGCTCTCACAGGCAGCCCGCTATTTTCCTCCTCTCTCCGAGAAACTGGAGCCGGCTGCCTCCTCCGTTCCCTGGTCTTGGTCAATCTCATACACTTTCCATGGGAAATTAATTCCATTATTAAACATGCCACACTTCAGAAATTTCAATTACTAGAGGCAGCACGAGGAGAGAGGAGAGAGGAGAGAGGAGAGAGGAGAGAGGAGAGAGGAGAGAGGAGAGAGGAAAGAGGAGAGAGGAGAGAGGAGAGAGGAGAGAGGAGAGAGGAGAGAGGAGAGAGGAGAGAGGAGAGAGGAGAGAGGAGAGAGAAAGCAATGCAACACCCGGCCCCTCTAATGCATGAATATTGTATTAGGCCAAGAGAGTAATCACTGCTGATAGCCAAAGAGTCAAGTGTCGGGAGGATCATTTATAAACACGACTTCTGGCCAGATGGCTGCTGTGGACAACAGGTCCATTCGTACCGGCCCTCCTATTTATGTGAATGAATGAATGAATGAATGAATGAATGAATGAATGAATGAATGAATGAATGAATGAATGAAAACTATATTTAACAGATTGCAGAATGGGTACAATACAGTACGGCTCAATACATACAATTGTTAAGGGGATGCAGACCTGAGAAAGACGTTTGTCTTGTTTCCATCAGGGTCCCCCATTTTCAATTCATATAGACATTTATGACATACACAACATACATGACATTTATGGTATAGGGACATATAGGTATTTAGTACTGATACATTTGTGACATAGGCGGTATTCAAATATACAGTACTGTTACCCCTAGATCCTGACAGAGTATATACATATGATGGGGAGGGGACTGTACATTAGGAGGGGGTGGGTGGGTGGGAGAGAAATATACATACGGCGGGGAGGGAATATATACATGCGGTGGGGAGGAGACTGTCTATTAGGAGGTGGTGGGGGTTTTGGGCATTTACGGTGGCCAGTTTCGAATTGCAGCCTCCCGTAGGTGCTCTTTAAGAGCGGTTTTGAATGTGGGTAGGGATTCACATTCCTTTACAGCTTTGGGTAGGGCGTTCCACATTGTTGTGGCATAATTGCGAAACGTGTTTAGTCCCTTGTTTGAGTCGAATCTGGGTTTAACATGATTTGTTGAGCTTCCTCTGGTGTAGTGGTTGTGGTATTCACTGACCTTTGGGAAGTATTTTGACATGTACATGGGTACCCCGGTCGTATAGTGTATCTTGTAGACCAGGCCCATTGCAAGTTGCTGTACTCTGTCGTCTACTCTAAGCCATCCCAGGTTGTCAAAGTGGGCAGGGGTGAGGTGGGTTCTGGGGTTCAGGTCAAGTAGTAGTCTGACCAGTTTGTTTTGAGATGTTTGTAATTTTGTTTTTAGCGCCTTTGAGGTGCTTTGGTACCATGAGGTGCACGCATAGTCGTAGTACCCTTGAATGAGTGCTCCTGCCAGAGTCTTCAGGGTATTCTTGTTTACCAGTGAGGAGATCCGGTACAAGAATCTAGTTCGTTGGTTGACTTTTTTTATTACATTGGATGCCATTTTGTCACAGGAAAGATTTGCCTCTAGGATGGAACCCAGGTAGGTAATTTCGTCTTTCCTTGTGACAATATTGTCACCCACTGTAACTGAGAAGCCGTCGGTCTTGCTGAGTTTGTTATTTGAACCGAAGAGAATGGACTCTGTTTTGCCCATGTGTAATGATAGTTTGTTATCAGCGAGCCATATGCAGATTTTGCCTAGTTCCGAGCTGAGGGTTTTTTCAACCTGCAACTTGTTCTTGTCAGAGACCAGCAGGGCTGAGTCGTCCGCAAACAGGCCCCGCCCCTACTGCCGTACTATATAGTACTAGGCGTGGCCACCACTCACTCTTCCTCGGAAAATCGTTTCCAAAGAAAAGTTTCCCCGTCGTTATATATTCGTACTGGCATCGCGTCCCGCTCTTAAGCCATACCGAGATATGGGGTAGAGCGGACGCGAGGCCCGACAAATGCACCCCCTGAGGACCCGTAAGCCCACATCAGGGGGGAGGGGAGTCCCGTCACCCCATTCTTCCTAACGAAGAGGGGGCGGCAGTCAACTCCACCCGAGTGTGAACAAGAGGGAACTAGAACCTCTTGAACACACAGCACAGGCGGAACCACGTGTGACACAACACATTGTGGCCCACACCCACACACGCCTGCTACACTACCAAATGACGGGAAGCAGGAGAGGCCACAGACCTCAGAACCGCCTGGGAGACAGAACCCCCGGTCACGTCCATGAGGTAAAACCTTACGAAGGGACCCGGTGAGGACCATGAAGCCACAGCACAGATGTCCTCCACCGAGGCCCCACCCAGGAGAGCGGCAGAGGCCGCCACGCCACGAGTGAAGTGCGCCCTGACGCCCCCAGGGGGAGCCAACCCAGCCAATGTGAAGCAAAGGCAATGCCCTCGCACAACCAATGGGACAGGCGCTGTTTCGACAGTGCCTTACCAGCACGAGAGCCACCGTAACAGACAACTGATCGTAGCCCTGAGGCCCTGAGTACGGCTGAGGTAAACCCCCAAGCCCGGACCGGACATGACAGGTGAAGGCCCGCCTCCAACTCACTAGCGTGAGTAGGCGGATGAAAACGCCTGAACCATAATATCCCTGGAGCGGAAAGCACTCCGGATATTTTTAGGCATGAAGGCTGGATTAGGCCGCAGAGTGGCACCGCTATCGAAACAAAAGACAGGCACTCTGGCCGTACCGAGAGAGCACAAAGCACACCCACGCGTTTAGCGGAGGTGATGGCCAGCAAGAACGCAGTCTTGAACGACAGCCTTTCCAACAGCGCTTGCTCAAGAGGCTCAAACGGGGCCAAGGACAACCGACCGAGGACCAATTGAAGATCCCAGCTCGGAGCCAAAGAGCGTTTCACCGGCTTAAGGCGTCAACGCCAAGCAAGAAACACTTCACAAGAGGGTGGCCTTACACCACTCTTGGAAAATACGCCACCTACCCGCGTAACCCGGATGGTACCAACCCCTGTCTGTCGATATACGACACAGACGTCGTATTGTCCGTCCTGATCAACACAGTTTGAGGACCAGAAGGACCGCTTTCAATACCAACACATTGAACGTAGCGCAGACCGGGCAGCATGGCTTGCCAGCTGCCCCCTACTGCGTTGGCCCGACGCGTCTCCAGCGAGGGAGGCGTCGGTGAAAAACGTGACGTGTGACAGCCTACTGTCCATGGGGACCCCCCTGGTGAGGACCCCAGGCCCTCCCCAGGGGCGAGGTCCCCCAGTACTGACACGGGAACCTTAGCCGCTTCTACTTGCCTCTCACCGGGTCTATTTCCATACTGGAAAACCCACCTCCGTAACCCCCTCCTGGGGTGAAGAGGAGGCCAAGAGGGACCACGGAATGAGCAGATGCCATCATACCGAGCAGGCGTATCACGGACAGCGCCGTAACCGTCCTAGGACACGCTCTGTCATACAACACGCTCTGAGAGGGATGCCCATAGCACTCCAACCATTGACTGGGAAGAGGAGTACTCTACTTCCAGTCTACAGCAAACCCCAGGCTGGTAGGAACCTGCCTGGTACGAGACCTGACGATCCACCTTGACCGTCAATGACCAGAACGTCGTCAGGGCAGAATATACTTCGTAACCCCTGACGACGCAGAGGCCCCAGTGCGGCCTCCACGCACTTGGTGAAGATGCGGGGAGCCAGAGAAAAACCGAACGGCAGCCTCTGGTACGCTAACCCTGCAAAGGAAGCGTAGGTAAGCCCAATGATGGAAGATCGGAGATGCGAATACGCATCCTACAGGTCTATGGAGGAGAACCAGACCCCCACCTGACAGTGTTCAACAGGTAGGAGACGATCCAAAAAATGCTGAACCTTCCCATGGGACAGGTCCAGCATGGGTCTGACACCCCCCCTCCCGATTTCTCAGGCACCAGAGAACACCGGGAGGAAAACGCCACGACGATGGCTTGCTTCGTCCACAGAGATTGGATCTCATTGACCAGAGCTGTCACTGCTGGTGACCCTGACAATAGGTCTGTACCAAACCCGAAAACGGGTGGGGTTGTGTAAATACAAGTCCCCGCCTCAGCGTTCTCTCCATCCACCTCGACATATGGTACTGCTGTAGCCATATGTGATGACACTCCCAACGCACCCGCCGCCATGTGGCGCAGGTCCGCTAGGAACTGTAGATAGGCGGCCCGGTCCCACCCGCTGTACGTAGCCAACCCTGGACCCGTGCGAGCAGATCGTTCCGTGTCGGGACATCTGACCCTGACACTACCCACGAGGCAATCGCACCCAAAGGGGGACCCCGACAGAAAGGGCCGGTTTGATACGGGGGAAGTTGACAACAGTTCTAGGTGACAAAAGCTCCCCCACTGAACACCCCTCCAGAACATGCTGAGGAGTTGTTCTGCAGCCGGACATGCAAGGTGTGAGGCCCCCATGGGTTCCTAGTACACAGCATAGCCCTGCAGTGATATTACTACCACCCAAATCACGTGCGCCTGCGAGACCACTGCCAATCTTTCAGGAGTGGAAGGCACCAACATGATACCTGGCCTGGCGAAGGCGAGGTCGGGGAAGCCCGCACTGTGTGCCTCAAAAAGGTTTCGAGCTCCCCTGCTGACAACACTTATAGTTGACAGACGTAACACCAGGCTCAACCAAACACAGCTTATGGTGTGGGAGCCGCTTGACAGCACAACATTCTCACGGACAGACCCAGGCTCAGCCATCAACGGGGTGTCAGCTCCTGTCCCCATGAGAAGCAAAAAGTGGGGCCGCATGCGCTTCAACGAAGGCACGCGGCCCGCAGCCAAAGGAAACAATCAGAGCCCCTTTTCCGCTGGTGTTGGGGGAGGGAGTGATCGGAGAGCGGGCTGCTCGCGGCAGGACGGCGACGGCTTGTATATTCCAAGCCGAGCTCATCCAACATGGCCGATCCCTCGGCCGCCAAGGCTGTCGGCCTTGTGGACACCTGTCGAATCAACGCCCAGGATACCTCTGGCGGGGGAAAACATGGCCGCCTGTCGAGGGCCTCGCCGTCGCCGCTGACGAGGCCGTGCTCTCTCTTCTTCTGGCTGCGCGGTGTGAGGCGGTGTGGGGCCTAGGACAATACCGCCCGCGCTCCAGCGGAAGACCAAGATCCTCTGCGGAGAGGGGAGCCCTGAGCGGTTATAGCTTGCGGCTAGGTCAAAGCTAATAACGTCAACAACCTCGCACGATGTGTCGACGTCGGCTGGCCCTCAAGGCCCCGCCACCAGGCACCATTTTTTGATAGAAAAAACAGCTATTCGAAACACAGTTACTAATCGCTGCCAATTCCATACCGTGGCGGTACAGGCTTTAGCAGCCCACCAGCCACTCGCCGGGCCAACCCACCTCATGGCGTCGGCCGGGCGGGGCACTGTTTCAACATGTCAAAAGCAAAGGACTGATGCTAACACGGAGCACCAGTGGTGGTTGCAACCAGCAACCTCCACTGTGGTGTGCACCATGAAGGGGTTAATGAATAAATGAACTAACACCACGAATATACTGTAGAATGGGCAAGCCCATGCACACAACGTTAAGGGGTTGTGGACCAGAGAGAACCAGTCCCGCATTTATTCATAATATTCACAACAGCACACCAGCCCTAGACCTCAGCCCATTTACCCATGAAGGTAAAAAAAGCCCCTCCCGCAATACTCCCCCAGTAGACACCGATTGACCGTCAGCATGAATGTTTGAGAGGAGGGAAGACTGTAGTATAGACAGACATTCCCGTAGCAGAGAGACAGAACAGAAACAGTAGCCCAATATAGCATAGCATTAGCCGCGCGCTCCAGGATACCGGGGAAAACAACAACGTTTACCCAGATATCCCGCCGCTTGCACCAAAACACACTCGGTTGTCTCTCGGGACAACTCGAGCACATCACAAACGCTAGCATTGTCATGCCTAGTGACATCCCACAGCGGGGAATAGTAGAACATTGACCCAGCATTTATAGCATTTAGTATTAGCAGCGCGCTCCAGGACAGCCTGGGAAAACGTCCATTTCTTAGAGGGACGTTTACCCAAACATCCTGCCCCTGGCGCAAATATACAACTTACAACAAGCAGCATTTACTAACACCAGCGATAATGCCTAGTGGCGCAAGTCCTACCTTGTGTGAAGTAGCTCGATAGCTACACCTCACACGCTGTCCCTCTGTCTGCTGTCAACAAGACAAGGAGACTACAGAACTCGATGCTGAAATGCATCGAAATGCATCCCGCTGCAGAGTCGCAGAACCGCCAGAACATGCCGCGAAGATTTCAGGGGTAGGCAAATCTTCGGTAAGCACTCAACCTAATTACTCTAAACTTTTCACATCAACTAGTTGCATAGGGTGTCATGCATCCGCTATGATGGAAACGAAAAAAGAGGAAGAGTGAGTGGTGGCCACGCCTAGTACTATATAGTATGGCAGTAGGGGCGGGGCCTGGCAGGTGCTGGGTGTATTGGTTTTATTCGTTGATGGAGTACACTAGGTACATGAGATGAGGTATATCTCGGTATGGCTTAAGAGCGGGACGCGATGCCAGTACGAATATATAACCTTCTGTAGTGTGGTAGTGAAAGGGTTAACACCGCAGGCGTGTCAGCTCATTCCCGACAATAATGCTTGATATGGAGAAACAATATTTTTTTTAATTTTTTTTGGCATTCAGACTCTCTCGCCCCGTTGTCATACCCCGGTAGTACATAAGCCGAACGCAATTTAGCGCGTAGCGTGGAAAGTGTTGAAATAAAAAAGATTGCATCCAAGGTTTCTTTTAAAATGTCTTTTGGGAAAATGGGAGAAGCATGTCCCCCCGTGGGAACGCAGAGAGCCCGCCCCGTGGAGGACAAACACTCACCTCTGTTAATTTCCTCACTCGACCATTTTCTCCTGTTTTGCAGACTGGAGCACTATTTCCAGTTGGGTAGAAAGTCCCTCGCTGCTGCCGAGCCGTGAGTTTGAGAGGGAAAAAAAGGTCAAAGCAATTTATATTTGACACGTGGAGTTTGATCGCTCTGTCATCGCCTCAGGGGCCAACCCTGTCCCTCTCTCTCTCTCTCTCTCTCTCTCTCTCTCTCTCTCTCTCTCTCTCTCTCTCTCTCTCTCTCTCTCTCTCTCTGACATATGTGTGCACACACACACACACTATTTCCAGCTGCATACGAACGTGCCAAGTGCATTATAGGTTGCTTGCATGGCTTTGGCATGTCCTCGTACCGATGACTAAAAGGAATTTCACCATGACGTTGCGTAGTAAAAGAAATAATAATAATAAAAAGAAAAGATTATTTAGAGACCCATAGATTTGCTACAGTCATTACATCATTAATCGCTATTCAAATGGCTGACCAAAAAAGAGAGAGAACACAGAATTTGATATGAAAAAGAAAATAAACGACTCTCATCACGCCCACCACCGGTGGCATGGTAACATGGCTGAAGGCGATATGGAATGAAATGCCAAGATGCTGTGGAGGAAGAGAGACGACGATGGAGGCTGGGTTGAAAGGTGGAGGAGACGGAGACGGATGGATGATGTGGGGGGGAGTGGGGGGGGGTGGGGGGGGGGGGGATGATGACTGCAGCGTGTCACCAGTACATGAGTGTAATAGATGAAATGGTCCTGATGTGGTGTTATTTATTGTACACATCTGCTTGGGTTATGGAAGACGAGGCTGAGATGGAGGGGGGCGGGGGGGGGGTGGAGAAAGTCTGGCAGGCAGGCAGGCGGCTGCCTCCATGAATGCCCATCATCATAGCAATA